>NW_026112495.1:0-116554 GCF_024323335.1 Lathyrus oleraceus
GGTTTTTCACCAGTCAAAGCTAGTTGGTTTAGGACAACTATTTAAATTAACCTCTCAAATACTTTTGCATGAATAATTAATTTAATCGTGGAAGTGAAACAGCCATAATAGACGTGTAGTCTAAGAGGTTTGATTTGTTTGTGTTGTCGAGTTCTTTAATTATAAAAACTAACAAAAAAAAACATAATGATTCACATCATTGAGGAAACTGAGTTCCTTGTTTAAAAAATTATTTTCATATTTTGTACAACATTAAATTTAATTTAAAGATTTAATTTCATCATGGATAAACTATGACTTTTTCTATAGTTACAACATATTTTTATTTATATAATCTATTTTTATAATAATAAATGTGTGTTTAAATATTAAGGTATAGAATAATCTAGATAGGTTTAACTAATTTAATGAAATTTAAGGATAGAACCCCACCTAACCTTATTGTTGATATTAATAAAAATCTATTAATAATTATTAAAGTTCATAATCAAATTACTTTCTATTTTACAAAAATGCCCGTTTAAACTGCAGGTCATTAATATAGCTTTATTAATTTATTTTTTATAGGAAACATTTAAATTGAAAATACATGATTTAAGAAGAAAAAAATATGCAAAAGAATAAAACATGATTTTTCTCCCAAAGCTGGAAGTCGAACCCAGAATTCATAATGTTGAATTTGCCTGGAGTGCTACTTTGGAATTATGCTATACATCTACAAATTATAGTTTATATACTATACCATTATTTGTTTTTTATATTATAACTTGAAACTTTATCACATTAAAACCTGTTATGAATGTAATGATTACCGGTTAATTATAATAAAAGATATTGAAATAATTTTGGTGTTCTCAAGAAACGATATTAAAATAAGTTTAGGAAACTTAAAATCAAAATGACTCTTTTTAAAATTAGTATAACGAATATGCGTAAAATACCAAAAAAACATTATATTGATATTATTTTCGCTAACTTCTCATATAATACCATTATTAAGAGACTTTTTTTTTGTGTGAAAAAACATGTGACTTTTATATGTTAAATAGTACAAAAATGAACAAATAGTTAATGAAATCACTTGTAGTATTTTAATTTTATAACAAATGAGATTGCAATAACAGCCAATATGTAGAGTAAACTTTAATTAAAATCGTTTTTTAGGATGTTTTAAGGAAATGATATCGTTTTTTTGAAAAAGTGTATTTCGAAAAATCTCAATATAGTCATTCAACAATCAAACCATACTAGTGTCATAACTTTGGTAAAATTTCACCTGAAGAAAAAATATAAATTAGAAAACTTATGGGACACAAACCTAACCTAGACAAAAACTGGAGAAGGAAAAGAAAAAAGTAACCGAAAACAGGTTTTTGATATTCTATATTGTCGATGAATGCTCGTTCCATTTTTAATAAGGAACTTAGGAAAAGTTCAAATGTCATACCACAAATATTCCTAGAAAATATCAATGTGTTACTACTTGTGACTACGTTTAATGCCTTCTAAACTCAAATACTCTTTTAATAGAAAACATAATCCTTGGCCTCTTATAATCAAACTGGAATGCCATAAATTCTAATCGAGTACCGAAGACTTGTGTTGCCTACCATATATGAGTTTGAAATATGGTGTCTAAAAAACAAATGAAATATTAGAAATGAAAACTTTCAGGCCCCCGATAAGAACATTATACGAATATTCAATATAACACATGAACACAAAATCTCACCACCGTTGAGCGAGTGATCATATTCCCAGAATCTTCATAATACTGTTCCGTAGCAGGGATCAAGACCATGAGGAATATCTCATTTCTGCATCTAAATCCCATTAAAGAAATAATGAAACTTCAAAACCTTGCAACATATTCCCATTTCCAAAATTAATCACAATAACGTCACCCTTGAAGCAAAGTGTAGGCAAATAGTTCAACAATATATCACATGTGTCTTTGAGACTTGCAAAACGATTTGCTTGGATTCCTGACACATCGATATCCAATTTCCAATATATTGTCAATACAATATATAACTATAGTTTTTGTTCGATGACAAGAGAGGGTTGGTTAAGGTCGTGTATGCATTAAAGCGATATGGTGCTAAGAACTCCTAAACAATTGACAATTAAAATCATACACCCATAACCTGATAAAAAGATACATTGGTAAAAAAAAATGATTAAAATGTATGGTTTTAAATCAAGACAAACTTTCAACATTTACTATTTCTTTGTAGTACATAGCTATTTGAAATATAAAATTTGAATTTAAACAAGTGTTTTTTCACCATTCAAAGCTAGTTGGTTTAGGACAACTATTTAATTAACCTCTCAAATACTTTTGCATGAATAATAATTTTATCGTGGAAGTGAAACAGCCATAATAGACGTGTAGTCTAATAGGTTGTGATTTGTTTGTTTGTCGAGTTCTTTAAATATAAAAACTAACAAAAAAACATAATGATTCACATCATTGAGGAAACTGAGTTCGTTGTTTAAAAAAATATTTGTCATATTTTACAAACATTAAACTTAATTTAAAGATTTAAATTTCAATCATGGATAAACTATGAAGTTTTCTATATAGTTACAACATATTTTTTTATATTAAATCTATTTTTATAATAATAAATGTTGTTTTAATATTAAGGTATAGAATAATCTAGATAGGTTTTACTATTAATGAAATTTAAGGGAGTAGAACCCAACATAACATTAATTGTTGATAATTAATAAAAATCTATTATGAATTATTAAGTTCATAATCAAATTACTTTCTATTTTTACAAAATGCGCCGTTTAAACTGCAGGTCATTATAATATCTTTATTAAATTTATTTTTTATAGAACATTTTAATTGAAAATACATGAGTTAAGAAGAAAAAAATATTCAAAAGAATAAACATGATTTTTCCTCCAAAGCTGGGAGTCGACCCAGAATTCATAATGTTGAATTTGCCTGGAGTGCTACTTTGGAATTATGCTATACATCTACAAATTTATGTTTATATACTATACCATTATTTGTTTTTTAATATTAAACTTTATCACATTTAAAACCTTGTTAATGAATGTAATGATTACCGAGTAATTTATAATAAAAGATATTGAAATAATTTTTGGTGTTCTCAAAGAACGATATTAAATAAGTTTAGGAAAATTAAAATCAAAATGAACTTCTTTTTAAAATTAATATAACGAATATGCGTAAAATACCAAAAGAAACATTATATTGATATTATTTTCGCTAACTTCTCATATAATAACATTATTAAGAGACTTTTTTTTTGTGTGAAAAAACATGTGACTTTTAATATGTTAAAATAGTACAAAATGAACAAATAAGTTAATGAATATCACTTGTAGTATTTTAATTTATAACAAATGAGATTGCAATAACAGCCAATACTTTAGAGTAAACTTTAATTAAATCGTTTTTTAGGATGTTTTAAGGAAAATGATATCGTTTTTTGAAAAAGTGTATTTCGAAAAATCTCAATATATGTCATTCAACAATCAAACCATACTAGTGTCATAACTTTGGTAAAAATTTCACCTGAGGAAAAAATATAAATTAGAAAACTTATGGGACACAAACCTAACCTAGAAGCAAAAACTGGAGAAGGAAAAGAAAAAGTAACAGAAAAACAGGTTTTGATATTCTATATTGTCGATGAAATGTATCGTTCCATTTTAATTAAATGAACGTTAGGAAAAGTTCAAATGTCCATACCACACATATTCTAGAAAAATATCAATGTGTTTACTACTTGTGACTACGTTTAATGCCTTCTAAACTCAAATACTCATTTAAATAGAAAACATAATCCTTGGCCTCTTATAATCAAACTGGAATGCCATAAATTCTAATCGAGTACCGAAGACTTGTGTTGCCTACCATATATGAGTTGAAATATGGTGTCTAAAAACAAATGAAATATTAGAAATGAAAACTTTCAGGCCCCCGATAAGAACATTATACGAATATTCAATATAAAACACATGAACACAAAAATCATCACCGGTTGAGCGAGTGATCATATTCCCAGAATCTTCATAATACTGTTCCGTATGCAAGGGATCAAGACCATGAGAAATATCTCATTTCTGCATCTTAAATCATCCATTAAAGAAATAATGAAACTTCAAAACCTTGCAACATATTCCCATTTCCAAAATTTAATCACAATAACGTCACCCTTGAAGCAAAGTGTAGGCAAATAGTTCAACAATATATCACATGTGTTCTTTGAGACTTGCATAAACGATTTGCTTGGATTTCCTGACACATCGATATCCAATTCCAATATATTGTCAATACAATATATAACTATAGTTTTTGTTCGGATGACTAAGAGAGGAGTTGGTTAAGGTCGTGTATGCATTAAAGCGATATGGTGCTAAGAACTCCTAAACAATTGACAATTAAAATCAATACACCCATAACCTGATAAAAAGATACATTGGTAAAAAAATTGATTAAAATGTATGGTTTTAAATCAAGACAAACTTTCACAATTTACTATTTCTTTGTAGTACAATAGCTATTTGAAATATAAATTTGAATTTAAACAAGTGTTTTTCACCATTCAAAGCTAGTTGGTTTAGGACAACTATTTAAATTAACCTCTCAATACTTTTGCATGAATAATTAATTTTATCGTGGAAGTGAAACAGCCATAATAGACGTGTAGTCTAATAGGTTGTGATTTGTTTGTTTGTCGAGTTCTTTAAATTATAAAAACTAACAAAAAAGAACATAATGATTCACATCATTGAGGAAACTGAGTTCCCTGTTTAAAAAATTATTTGTCATATTTTACAAACATTAAATATTAATTTAAAGATTTAAATTTCAATCATGGATAAACTATGAAGTTTTCTATATAGTTACAACATATTTTTATTTATATAAATCTATTTTTTTATAATAATAAATGTGTGTTTAAATATTAAGGTATAGAATAATCTAGATAGGTTTAACTATTTAATGAAATTTAAGGGAGTAGAACCCAACATAACATTAATTGTTGATAATTAATAAAAATCTATTATGAATTATTAAGTTCATAATCAAATTACTTTCTAATTTTACAAAAATGCGCCGTTTAAACTGCAGGTCATTAATAATAGCTTTATTAAATTTATTTTTTATAGGAAACATTTTAATTGGAGTAGGGGGAGGGGGGGGGGGGGGGGGGGGGCGGGTTATCATTCTTTCGTAGCGGGCGGGGGGGGGGCTGGACAGAGGGGGAAGATAAGGAGGGGGGGGGGGGGTGTTGCACAGGAGGAAAATACATGAGTTAAGAAGAAAAAAATATTCAAAAGAATAAACATGAATTTTTCTCCAAAGCTGGGAGTCGAACCCAAATTCATAATGTTGAATTTGCCTGGAGTGCTACTTTGGAATTATGCTATACATCTACAAATTTATGTTTATATACTATACCATTATTTGTTTTTTAATATTATAAACTTTATCACATTTTTTTTTTGTTTTTTGCTGGGGGTTATTTTTTTTGTGTTTGTTTTTAAACAAAAACCTTGTTAATGAATGTAATGATTACCGAGTAATTTATAATAAAAGATATTGAAATAATTTTTGGTGTTCTCAAAGAACGATATTAAAATAAGTTTAGGAAAATTAAAATCAAAATGAACTTCTTTTTAAAATTAATATAACGAATATGCGTAAAATACCAAAGAAACATTATATTGATATTATTTTCGCTAACTTCTCATATAATAACATTATTAAGAGACTTTTTTTTTGTGTGAAAAAACATGTGACTTTTAATATGTTAAAATAGTACAAAAATGAACAAATAAGTTAATGAATATCACTTGTAGTATTTTAATTTATAACAAATGAGATTGCAATAACAGCCAATACTTTAGAGTAAACTTTAATTAAATCGTTTTTAGGATGTTTTAAGGAAAAATGATATCGTTTTTTGAAAAAGTGTATTTCGAAAAATCTCAATATATGTCATTCAACAATCAAACCATACTAGTGTCATAACTTTGGTAAAAATTTCACCTGAAGAAAAAATATAATTAGAAAACTTATGGGACACAAACCTAACCTAGAAGCAAAAACTGGAGAAGGAAAAGAAAAAAGTAACAGAAAAACAGTTTTTGATATTCTATATTGTCGATGAAATGTATCGTTCCATTTTAATTAAATGAACGTTAGGAAAAAGTTCAAAATGTCCATACCACACAATATTCTAGAAAAATATCAATGTGTTTACTACTTGTGACTACGTTTAATGCCTTCTAAACTCAAATACTCATTTAAATAGAAAACATAATCCTTGGCCTCTTATAATCAAACTGGAATGCCATAAATTCTAATCGAGTACCGAAGACTTGTGTTGCCTACCATATATGAGTTGAAATATGGTGTCTAAAAACAAATGAAATATTAGAAATGAAAACTTCAGGCCCCCGATAAGAACATTATACGAATATTCAATATAAAACACATGAACACAAAAATCATCACCGTTGAGCGAGTGATCATATTCCCAGAATCTTCATAATACTGTTCCGTATGCAAGGGATCAAGACCATGAGGAATATCTCATTTCTGCATCTTAAATCATCCATTAAAGAAATAATGAAACTTCAAACCTTGCAACATATTCCCATTTCCAAAATTTAATCACAATAACGTCACCCTTGAAGCAAAGTGTAGGCAAATAGTTCAACAATATATCACATGTGTTCTTTGAGACTTGCATAAACGATTTGCTTGGATTTCCTGACACATCGATATCCAATTTCCAATATATTGTCAATACAATATATAACTATAGTTTTTGTTCGGATGACTAAGAGAGGAGTTGGTTAAGGTCGTGTATGCATTAAAGCGATATGGTGCTAAGAACTCCTAAACAATTGACAATTAAAATCAATACACCCATAACCTGATAAAAAGATACATTGGTAAAAAAATTGATTAAAATGTATGGTTTTAAATCAAGACAAACTTTCACATTTACTATTTCTTTGTAGTACAATAGCTATTTGAAATATAAAATTTGAATTTAAACAAGTGTTTTTCACCATTCAAAGCTAGTTGGTTTAGGACAACTATTTAAATTAACCTCTCAAATACTTTTGCATGAATAATTAATTTTATCGTGGAAGTGAAACAGCCATAATAGACGTGTAGTCTAATAGGTTGTGATTTGTTTGTTTGTCGAGTTCTTTAAATTATAAAAACTAACAAAAAAGAACATAATGATTCACATCATTGAGGAAACTGAGTTCCCTGTTTAAAAAATTATTTGTCATATTTTACAAACATTAATATTAATTTAAGATTTAAATTTCAATCATGGATAAACTATGAAGTTTTCTATATAGTTACAACATATTTTTATTTATATAAATCTATTTTTTATAATAATAATGTGTGTTTAAATATTAAGGTATAGAATAATCTAGATAGGTTTAACTATTTAATGAAATTTAAGGGAGTAGAACACAACATAACATTAATTGTTGATAATTAATAAAAATCTATTATGAATTATTAAGTTCATAATCAAATTACTTTCTATTTTTACAAAAATGCGCCGTTTAAACTGCAGGTCATTAATAATAGCTTTATTAAATTTATTTTTTATAGGAAACATTTTAAATTGAAAATACATGAGTTAAGAAGAAAAAATATTCAAAAGAATAAAACATGAATTTTTCTCCAAAGCTGGGAGTCGAACCCAGAATTCATAATGTTGAATTTGCCTGGAGTGCTACTTTGGAATTATGCTATACATCTACAAATTTATGTTTATATACTATACCATTATTTGTTTTTTAATATTATAAACTTTATCACATTTAAAAACCTTGTTAATGAATGTAATGATTACCGAGTAATTTATAATAAAAGATATTGAAATAATTTTTGGTGTTCTCAAAGAACGATATTAAAATAAGTTTAGGAAAATTAAAATCAAAATGAACTTCTTTTTAAAATTAATATAACGAATATGCGTAAAATACCAAAAGAAACATTATATTGATATATTTTTCGCTAACTTCTCATATAATAACATTATTAAGAGACTTTTTTTTTGTGTGAAAAAAACATGTGACTTTTAATATGTTAAAATAGTACAAAAATGAACAAATAAGTTAATGAATATCACTTGTAGTATTTTAATTTATAACAAATGAGATTGCAATAACAGCCAATACTTTAGAGTAAACTTTAATTAAATCGTTTTTTAGGATGTTTTAAGGAAAAATGATATCGTTTTTTGAAAAAGTGTATTTCGAAAAATCTCAATATATGTCATTCAACAATCAAACCATACTAGTGTCATAACTTTGGTAAAAATTTCACCTGAGGAAAAAATATAAATTAGAAAACTTATGGGACACAAACCTAACCTAGAAGCAAAAACTGGAGAAGGAAAAGAAAAAGTAACAGAAAAACAGGTTTTTGATATTCTATATTGTCGATGAAATGTATCGTTCCATTTTAATTAAATGAACGTTAGGAAAAGTTCAAAATGTCCATACCACACAATATTCTAGAAAAATATCAATGTGTTTACTACTTGTGACTACGTTTAATGCCTTCTAAACTCAAATACTCATTTAAATAGAAAACATAATCCTTGGCCTCTTATAATCAAACTGGAATGCCATAAATTCTAATCGAGTACCGAAGACTTGTGTTGCCTACCATATATGAGTTGAAATATGGTGTCTAAAAAACAAATGAAATATTAGAAATGAAAACTTTCAGGCCCCCGATAAGAACATTATACGAATATTCAATATAAAACACATGAACACAAAATCATCACCGGTTGAGCGAGTGATCATATTCCCAGAATCTTCATAATACTGTTCCGTATGCAAGGGATCAAGACCATGAGGAATATCTCATTTCTGCATCTTAAATCATCCATTAAAGAAATAATGAAACTTCAAAACCTTGCAACATATTCCCATTTCCAAAATTTAATCACAATAACGTCACCCTTGAAGCAAAGTGTAGGCAAATAGTTCAACAATATATCACATGTGTTCTTTGAGACTTGCATAAACGATTTGCTTGGATTTCCTGACACATCGATATCCAATTTCCAATATATTGTCAATACAATATATAACTATAGTTTTTGTTCGGATGACTAAGAGAGGAGTTGGTTAAGGTCGTGTATGCATTAAAGCGATATGGTGCTAAGAACTCCTAAACAATTGACAATTAAAATCAATACACCCATAACCTGATAAAAAAGATACATTGGTAAAAAAAATTGATTAAAATGTATGGTTTTAAATCAAGACAAACTTTCACATTTACTATTTCTTTGTAGTACAATAGCTATTTGAAATATAAAATTTGAATTTAAACAAGTGTTTTTCACCATTCAAAGCTAGTTGGTTTAGGACAACTATTTAAATAACCTCTCAAATACTTTTGCATGAATAATTAATTTTATCGTGGAAGTGAAACAGCCATAATAGACGTGTAGTCTAATAGGTTGTGATTTGTTTGTTTGTCGAGTTCTTTAAATTATAAAAACTAACAAAAAGAACATAATGATTCACATCATTGAGGAAACTGAGTTCCTTGTTTAAAAAATTATTTGTCATATTTTACAAACATTAAATATTAATTTAAAGATTTAAATTTCAATCATGGATAAACTATGAAGTTTTCTATATAGTTACAACATATTTTTATTTATATAAATCTATTTTTATAATAATAAATGTGTGTTTAAATATTAAGGTATAGAATAATCTAGATAGGTTTAACTATTTAATGAAATTTAAGGGAGTAGAACCCAACATAACATTAATTGTTGATAATTAATAAAAATCTATTATGAATTATTAAGTTCATAATCAAATTACTTTCTATTTTTACAAAAATGCGCCGTTTAAACTGCAGGTCATTAATAATAGCTTTATTAAATTTATTTTTTATAGGAAACATTTTAAATTGAAAATACATGAGTTAAGAAGAAAAAAATATTCAAAAGAATAAAACATGAATTTTTCTCCAAAGCTGGGAGTCGAACCCAGAATTCATAATGTTGAATTTGCCTGGAGTGCTACTTTGGAATTATGCTATACATCTACAAATTTATGTTTATATACTATACCATTATTTGTTTTTTAATATTATAAACTTTATCACATTTAAAAACCTTGTTAATGAATGTAATGATTACCGAGTAATTTATAATAAAAGATATTGAAATAATTTTTGGTGTTCTCAAAGAACGATATTAAAATAAGTTTAGGAAAATTAAAATCAAAATGAACTTCTTTTTAAAATTAATATAACGAATATGCGTAAAATACCAAAAGAAACATTATATTGATATTATTTTCGCTAACTTCTCATATAATAACATTATTAAGAGACTTTTTTTTTGTGTGAAAAAAACATGTGACTTTTAATATGTTAAAATAGTACAAAAATGAACAAATAAGTTAATGAATATCACTTGTAGTATTTTAATTTATAACAAATGAGATTGCAATAACAGCCAATACTTTAGAGTAAACTTTAATTAAATCGTTTTTTAGGATGTTTTAAGGAAAAATGATATCGTTTTTTGAAAAAGTGTATTTCGAAAAATCTCAATATATGTCATTCAACAATCAAACCATACTAGTGTCATAACTTTGGTAAAAATTTCACCTGAGGAAAAATATAAATTAGAAAACTTATGGGACACAAACCTAACCTAGAAGCAAAAACTGGAGAAGGAAAAGAAAAAAGTAACAGAAAAATAGGTTTTTGATATTCTATATTGTCGATGAAATGTATCGTTCCATTTTAATTAAATGAACGTTAGGAAAAAGTTCAAAATGTCCATACCACACAATATTCTAGAAAAATATCAATGTGTTTACTACTTGTGACTATGTTTAATGCCTTCTAAACTCAAATACTCATTTAAATAGAAAACATAATCCTTGGCCTCTTATAATCAAACTGGAATGCCATAAATTCTAATCGAGTACCGAAGACTTGTGTTGCCTACCATATATGAGTTGAAATATGGTGTCTAAAAAACAAATGAAATATTAGAAATGAAAACTTTCAGGCCCCCGATAAGAACATTATACGAATATTCAATATAAAACACATGAACACAAAAATCATCACCGGTTGAGCGAGTGATCATATTCCCAGAATCTTCATAATACTGTTCCGTATGCAAGGGATCAAGACCATGAGGAATATCTCATTTCTGCATCTTAAATCATCCATTAAAGAAATAATGAAACTTCAAAACCTTGCAACATATTCCCATTTCCAAAATTTAATCACAATAACGTCACCCTTGAAGCAAAGTGTAGGCAAATAGTTCAACAATATATCACATGTGTTCTTTGAGACTTGCATAAACGATTTGCTTGGATTTCCTGACACATCGATATCCAATTTCCAATATATTGTCAATACAATATATAACTATAGTTTTTGTTCGGATGACTAAGAGAGGAGTTGGTTAAGGTCGTGTATGCATTAAAGCGATATGGTGCTAAGAACTCCTAAACAATTGACAATTAAAATCAATACACCCATAACCTGATAAAAAAGATACATTGGTAAAAAAAATTGATTAAAATGTATGGTTTTAAATCAAGACAAACTTTCACATTTACTATTTCTTTGTAGTACAATAGCTATTTGAAATATAAAATTTGAATTTAAACAAGTGTTTTTCACCATTCAAAGCTAGTTGGTTTAGGACAACTATTTAAATTAACCTCTCAAATACTTTTGCATGAATAATTAATTTTATCGTGGAAGTGAAACAGCCATAATAGACGTGTAGTCTAATAGGTTGTGATTTGTTTGTTTGTCGAGTTCTTTAAATTATAAAAACTAACAAAAAAGAACATAATGATTCACATCATTGAGGAAACTGAGTTCGTTGTTTAAAAAATTATTTGTCATATTTTACAAACATTAAATATTAATTTAAAGATTTAAATTTCAATCATGGATAAACTATGAAGTTTTCTATATAGTTACAACATATTTTTATTTATATAAATCTATTTTTATAATAATAAATGTGTGTTTAAATATTAAGGTATAGAATAATCTAGATAGGTTTAACTATTTAATGAAATTTAAGGGAGTAGAACCCAACATAACATTAATTGTTGATAATTAATAAAAATCTATTATGAATTATTAAGTTCATAATCAAATTACTTTCTAATTTTACAAAAATGCGCCGTTTAAACTGCAGGTCATTAATAATAGCTTTATTAAATTTATTTTTTATAGGAAACATTTTAAATTGAAAATACATGAGTTAAGAAGAAAAAAATATTCAAAAGAATAAAACATGAATTTTTCTCCAAAGCTGGGAGTCGAACCCAGAATTCATAATGTTGAATTTGCCTGGAGTGCTACTTTGGAATTATGCTATACATCTACAAATTTATGTTTATATACTATACCATTATTTGTTTTTTAATATTATAAACTTTATCACATTTAAAAACCTTGTTAATGAATGTAATGATTACCGAGTAATTTATAATAAAAGATATTGAAATAATTTTTGGTGTTCTCAAAGAACGATATTAAAATAAGTTTAGGAAAATTAAAATCAAAATGAACTTCTTTTTAAAATTAATATAACGAATATGCGTAAAATACCAAAAGAAACATTATATTGATATTATTTTCGCTAACTTCTCATATAATAACATTATTAAGAGACTTTTTTTTTGTGTGAAAAAAACATGTGACTTTTAATATGTTAAAATAGTACAAAAATGAACAAATAAGTTAATGAATATCACTTGTAGTATTTTAATTTATAACAAATGAGATTGCAATAACAGCCAATACTTTAGAGTAAACTTTAATTAAATCGTTTTTTAGGATGTTTTAAGGAAAAATGATATCGTTTTTTGAAAAAGTGTATTTCGAAAAATCTCAATATATGTCATTCAACAATCAAACCATACTAGTGTCATAACTTTGGTAAAAATTTCACCTGAGGAAAAAATATAAATTAGAAAACTTATGGGACACAAACCTAACCTAGAAGCAAAAACTGGAGAAGGAAAAGAAAAAAGTAACAGAAAAACAGGTTTTTGATATTCTATATTGTCGATGAAATGTATCGTTCCATTTTAATTAAATGAACGTTAGGAAAAAGTTCAAAATGTCCATACCACACAATATTCTAGAAAAATATCAATGTGTTTACTACTTGTGACTACGTTTAATGCCTTCTAAACTCAAATACTCATTTAAATAGAAAACATAATCCTTGGCCTCTTATAATCAAACTGGAATGCCATAAATTCTAATCGAGTACCGAAGACTTGTGTTGCCTACCATATATGAGTTGAAATATGGTGTCTAAAAAACAAATGAAATATTAGAAATGAAAACTTTCAGGCCCCCGATAAGAACATTATACGAATATTCAATATAAAACACATGAACACAAAAATCATCACCGGTTGAGCGAGTGATCATATTCCCAGAATCTTCATAATACTGTTCCGTATGCAAGGGATCAAGACCATGAGGAATATCTCATTTCTGCATCTTAAATCATCCATTAAAGAAATAATGAAACTTCAAAACCTTGCAACATATTCCCATTTCCAAAATTTAATCACAATAACGTCACCCTTGAAGCAAAGTGTAGGCAAATAGTTCAACAATATATCACATGTGTTCTTTGAGACTTGCATAAACGATTTGCTTGGATTTCCTGACACATCGATATCCAATTTCCAATATATTGTCAATACAATATATAACTATAGTTTTTGTTCGGATGACTAAGAGAGGAGTTGGTTAAGGTCGTGTATGCATTAAAGCGATATGGTGCTAAGAACTCCTAAACAATTGACAATTAAAATCAATACACCCATAACCTGATAAAAAAGATACATTGGTAAAAAAAATTGATTAAAATGTATGGTTTTAAATCAAGACAAACTTTCACAATTTACTATTTCTTTGTAGTACAATAGCTATTTGAAATATAAAATTTGAATTTAAACAAGTGTTTTTCACCATTCAAAGCTAGTTGGTTTAGGACAACTATTTAAATTAACCTCTCAAATACTTTTGCATGAATAATTAATTTTATCGTGGAAGTGAAACAGCCATAATAGACGTGTAGTCTAATAGGTTGTGATTTGTTTGTTTGTCGAGTTCTTTAAATTATAAAAACTAACAAAAAAGAACATAATGATTCACATCATTGAGGAAACTGAGTTCGTTGTTTAAAAAATTATTTGTCATATTTTACAAACATTAAATATTAATTTAAAGATTTAAATTTCAATCATGGATAAACTATGAAGTTTTCTATATAGTTACAACATATTTTTATTTATATAAATCTATTTTTATAATAATAAATGTGTGTTTAAATATTAAGGTATAGAATAATCTAGATAGGTTTAACTATTTAATGAAATTTAAGGGAGTAGAACCCAACATAACATTAATTGTTGATAATTAATAAAAATCTATTATGAATTATTAAGTTCATAATCAAATTACTTTCTATTTTTACAAAAATGCGCCGTTTAAACTGCAGGTCATTAATAATAGCTTTATTAAATTTATTTTTTATAGGAAACATTTTAAATTGAAAATACATGAGTTAAGAAGAAAAAAATATTCAAAAGAATAAAACATGAATTTTTCTCCAAAGCTGGGAGTCGAACCCAGAATTCATAATGTTGAATTTGCCTGGAGTGCTACTTTGGAATTATGCTATACATCTACAAATTTATGTTTATATACTATACCATTATTTGTTTTTTAATATTATAAACTTTATCACATTTAAAAACCTTGTTAATGAATGTAATGATTACCGAGTAATTTATAATAAAAGATATTGAAATAATTTTTGGTGTTCTCAAAGAACGATATTAAAATAAGTTTAGGAAAATTAAAATCAAAATGAACTTCTTTTTAAAATTAATATAACGAATATGCGTAAAATACCAAAAGAAACATTATATTGATATTATTTTCGCTAACTTCTCATATAATAACATTATTAAGAGACTTTTTTTTTGTGTGAAAAAAACATGTGACTTTTAATATGTTAAAATAGTACAAAAATGAACAAATAAGTTAATGAATATCACTTGTAGTATTTTAATTTATAACAAATGAGATTGCAATAACAGCCAATACTTTAGAGTAAACTTTAATTAAATCGTTTTTTAGGATGTTTTAAGGAAAAATGATATCGTTTTTTGAAAAAGTGTATTTCGAAAAATCTCAATATATGTCATTCAACAATCAAACCATACTAGTGTCATAACTTTGGTAAAAATTTCACCTGAGGAAAAAATATAAATTAGAAAACTTATGGGACACAAACCTAACCTAGAAGCAAAAACTGGAGAAGGAAAAGAAAAAAGTAACAGAAAAACAGGTTTTTGATATTCTATATTGTCGATGAAATGTATCGTTCCATTTTAATTAAATGAACGTTAGGAAAAAGTTCAAAATGTCCATACCACACAATATTCTAGAAAAATATCAATGTGTTTACTACTTGTGACTACGTTTAATGCCTTCTAAACTCAAATACTCATTTAAATAGAAAACATAATCCTTGGCCTCTTATAATCAAACTGGAATGCCATAAATTCTAATCGAGTACCGAAGACTTGTGTTGCCTACCATATATGAGTTGAAATATGGTGTCTAAAAAACAAATGAAATATTAGAAATGAAAACTTTCAGGCCCCCGATAAGAACATTATACGAATATTCAATATAAAACACATGAACACAAAAATCATCACCGGTTGAGCGAGTTATCATATTCCCAGAATCTTCATAATACTGTTCCGTATGCAAGGGATCAAGACCATGAGGAATATCTCATTTCTGCATCTTAAATCATCCATTAAAGAAATAATGAAACTTCAAAACCTTGCAACATATTCCCATTTCCAAAATTTAATCACAATAACGTCACCCTTGAAGCAAAGTGTAGGCAAATAGTTCAACAATATATCACATGTGTTCTTTGAGACTTGCATAAACGATTTGCTTGGATTTCCTGACACATCGATATCCAATTTCCAATATATTGTCAATACAATATATAACTATAGTTTTTGTTCGGATGACTAAGAGAGGAGTTGGTTAAGGTCGTGTATGCATTAAAGCGATATGGTGCTAAGAACTCCTAAACAATTGACAATTAAAATCAATACACCCATAACCTGATAAAAAAGATACATTGGTAAAAAAAATTGATTAAAATGTATGGTTTTAAATCAAGACAAACTTTCACAATTTACTATTTCTTTGTAGTACAATAGCTATTTGAAATATAAAATTTGAATTTAAACAAGTGTTTTTCACCATTCAAAGCTAGTTGGTTTAGGACAACTATTTAAATTAACCTCTCAAATACTTTTGCATGAATAATTAATTTTATCGTGGAAGTGAAACAGCCATAATAGACGTGTAGTCTAATAGGTTGTGATTTGTTTGTTTGTCGAGTTCTTTAAATTATAAAAACTAACAAAAAAGAACATAATGATTCACATCATTGAGGAAACTGAGTTCGTTGTTTAAAAAATTATTTGTCATATTTTACAAACATTAAATATTAATTTAAAGATTTAAATTTCAATCATGGATAAACTATGAAGTTTTCTATATAGTTACAACATATTTTTATTTATATAAATCTATTTTTATAATAATAAATGTGTGTTTAAATATTAAGGTATAGAATAATCTAGATAGGTTTAACTATTTAATGAAATTTAAGGGAGTAGAACCCAACATAACATTAATTGTTGATAATTAATAAAAATCTATTATGAATTATTAAGTTCATAATCAAATTACTTTCTAATTTTACAAAAATGCGCCGTTTAAACTGCAGGTCATTAATAATAGCTTTATTAAATTTATTTTTTATAGGAAACATTTTAAATTGAAAATACATGAGTTAAGAAGAAAAAAATATTCAAAAGAATAAAACATGAATTTTTCTCCAAAGCTGGGAGTCGAACCCAGAATTCATAATGTTGAATTTGCCTGGAGTGCTACTTTGGAATTATGCTATACATCTACAAATTTATGTTTATATACTATACCATTATTTGTTTTTTAATATTATAAACTTTATCACATTTAAAAACCTTGTTAATGAATGTAATGATTACCGAGTAATTTATAATAAAAGATATTGAAATAATTTTTGGTGTTCTCAAAGAACGATATTAAAATAAGTTTAGGAAAATTAAAATCAAAATGAACTTCTTTTTAAAATTAATATAACGAATATGCGTAAAATACCAAAAGAAACATTATATTGATATTATTTTCGCTAACTTCTCATATAATAACATTATTAAGAGACTTTTTTTTGTGTGAAAAAAACATGTGACTTTTAATATGTTAAAATAGTACAAAAATGAACAAATAAGTTAATGAATATCACTTGTAGTATTTTAATTTATAACAAATGAGATTGCAATAACAGCCAATACTTTAGAGTAAACTTTAATTAAATCGTTTTTTAGGATGTTTTAAGGAAAAATGATATCGTTTTTTGAAAAAGTGTATTTCGAAAAATCTCAATATATGTCATTCAACAATCAAACCATACTAGTGTCATAACTTTGGTAAAAATTTCACCTGAGGAAAAAATATAAATTAGAAAACTTATGGGACACAAACCTAACCTAGAAGCAAAAACTGGAGAAGGAAAAGAAAAAAGTAACAGAAAAACAGGTTTTTGATATTCTATATTGTCGATGAAATGTATCGTTCCATTTTAATTAAATGAACGTTAGGAAAAAGTTCAAAATGTCCATACCACACAATATTCTAGAAAAATATCAATGTGTTTACTACTTGTGACTACGTTTAATGCCTTCTAAACTCAAATACTCATTTAAATAGAAAACATAATCCTTGGCCTCTTATAATCAAACTGGAATGCCATAAATTCTAATCGAGTACCGAAGACTTGTGTTGCCTACCATATATGAGTTGAAATATGGTGTCTAAAAAACAAATGAAATATTAGAAATGAAAACTTTCAGGCCCCCGATAAGAACATTATACGAATATTCAATATAAAACACATGAACACAAAAATCATCACCGGTTGAGCGAGTTATCATATTCCCAGAATCTTCATAATACTGTTCCGTATGCAAGGGATCAAGACCATGAGGAATATCTCATTTCTGCATCTTAAATCATCCATTAAAGAAATAATGAAACTTCAAAACCTTGCAACATATTCCCATTTCCAAAATTTAATCACAATAACGTCACCCTTGAAGCAAAGTGTAGGCAAATAGTTCAACAATATATCACATGTGTTCTTTGAGACTTGCATAAACGATTTGCTTGGATTTCCTGACACATCGATATCCAATTTCCAATATATTGTCAATACAATATATAACTATAGTTTTTGTTCGGATGACTAAGAGAGGAGTTGGTTAAGGTCGTGTATGCATTAAAGCGATATGGTGCTAAGAACTCCTAAACAATTGACAATTAAAATCAATACACCCATAACCTGACAAAAAAGATACATTGGTAAAAAAAATTGATTAAAATGTATGGTTTTAAATCAAGACAAACTTTCACAATTTACTATTTCTTTGTAGTACAATAGCTATTTGAAATATAAAATTTGAATTTAAACAAGTGTTTTTCACCATTCAAAGCTAGTTGGTTTAGGACAACTATTTAAATTAACCTCTCAAATACTTTTGCATGAATAATTAATTTTATCGTGGAAGTGAAACAGCCATAATAGACGTGTAGTCTAATAGGTTGTGATTTGTTTGTTTGTCGAGTTCTTTAAATTATAAAAACTAACAAAAAAGAACATAATGATTCACATCATTGAGGAAATTGAGTTTGTTGTTTAAAAAATTATTTGTCATATTTTACAAACATTAAATATTAATTTAAAGATTTAAATTTCAATCATGGATAAACTATGAAGTTTTCTATATAGTTACAACATATTTTTATTTATATAAATCTATTTTTATAATAATAAATGTGTGTTTAAATATTAAGGTATAGAATAATCTAGATAGGTTTAACTATTTAATGAAATTTAAGGGAGTAGAACCCAACATAACATTAATTGTTGATAATTAATAAAAATCTATTATGAATTATTAAGTTCATAATCAAATTACTTTCTAATTTTACAAAAATGCGCCGTTTAAACTGCAGGTCATTAATAATAGCTTTATTAAATTTATTTTTTATAGGAAACATTTTAAATTGAAAATACATGAGTTAAGAAGAAAAAAATATTCAAAAGAATAAAACATGAATTTTTCTCCAAAGCTGGGAGTCGAACCCAGAATTCATAATGTTGAATTTGCCTGGAGTGCTACTTTGGAATTATGCTATACATCTACAAATTTATGTTTATATACTATACCATTATTTGTTTTTTAATATTATAAACTTTATCACATTTAAAAACCTTGTTAATGAATGTAATGATTACCGAGTAATTTATAATAAAAGATATTGAAATAATTTTTGGTGTTCTCAAAGAACGATATTAAAATAAGTTTAGGAAAATTAAAATCAAAATGAACTTCTTTTTAAAATTAATATAACGAATATGCGTAAAATACCAAAAGAAACATTATATTGATATTATTTTCGCTAACTTCTCATATAATAACATTATTAAGAGACTTTTTTTTTGTGTGAAAAAAACATGTGACTTTTAATATGTTAAAATAGTACAAAAATGAACAAATAAGTTAATGAATATCACTTGTAGTATTTTAATTTATAACAAATGAGATTGCAATAACAGCCAATACTTTAGAGTAAACTTTAATTAAATCGTTTTTTAGGATGTTTTAAGGAAAAATGATATCGTTTTTTGAAAAAGTGTATTTCGAAAAATCTCAATATATATGTCATTCAACAATCAAACCATACTAGTGTCATAACTTTGGTAAAAATTTCACCTGAGGAAAAAATATAAATTAGAAAACTTATGGGACACAAACCTAACCTAGAAGCAAAAACTGGAGAAGGAAAAGAAAAAAGTAACAGAAAAACAGGTTTTTGATATTCTATATTGTCGATGAAATGTATCGTTCCATTTTAATTAAATGAACGTTAGGAAAAAGTTCAAAATGTCCATACCACACAATATTCTAGAAAAATATCAATGTGTTTACTACTTGTGACTACGTTTAATGCCTTCTAAACTCAAATACTCATTTAAATAGAAAACATAATCCTTGGCCTCTTATAATCAAACTGGAATGCCATAAATTCTAATCGAGTACCGAAGACTTGTGTTGCCTACCATATATGAGTTGAAATATGGTGTCTAAAAAACAAATGAAATATTAGAAATGAAAACTTTCAGGCCCCCGATAAGAACATTATACGAATATTCAATATAAAACACATGAACACAAAAATCATCACCGGTTGAGCGAGTTATCATATTCCCAGAATCTTCATAATACTGTTCCGTATGCAAGGGATCAAGACCATGAGGAATATCTCATTTCTGCATCTTAAATCATCCATTAAAGAAATAATGAAACTTCAAAACCTTGCAACATATTCCCATTTCCAAAATTTAATCACAATAACGTCACCCTTGAAGCAAAGTGTAGGCAAATAGTTCAACAATATATCACATGTGTTCTTTGAGACTTGCATAAACGATTTGCTTGGATTTCCTGACACATCGATATCCAATTTCCAATATATTGTCAATACAATATATAACTATAGTTTTTGTTCGGATGACTAAGAGAGGAGTTGGTTAAGGTCGTGTATGCATTAAAGCGATATGGTGCTAAGAACTCCTAAACAATTGACAATTAAAATCAATACACCCATAACCTGATAAAAAAGATACATTGGTAAAAAAAATTGATTAAAATGTATGGTTTTAAATCAAGACAAACTTTCACAATTTACTATTTCTTTGTAGTACAATAGCTATTTGAAATATAAAATTTGAATTTAAACAAGTGTTTTTCACCATTCAAAGCTAGTTGGTTTAGGACAACTATTTAAATTAACCTCTCAAATACTTTTGCATGAATAATTAATTTTATCGTGGAAGTGAAACAGCCATAATAGACGTGTAGTCTAATAGGTTGTGATTTGTTTGTTTGTCGAGTTCTTTAAATTATAAAAACTAACAAAAAAGAACATAATGATTCACATCATTGAGGAAACTGAGTTCGTTGTTTAAAAAATTATTTGTCATATTTTACAAACATTAAATATTAATTTAAAGATTTAAATTTCAATCATGGATAAACTATGAAGTTTTCTATATAGTTACAACATATTTTTATTTATATAAATCTATTTTTATAATAATAAATGTGTGTTTAAATATTAAGGTATAGAATAATCTAGATAGGTTTAACTATTTAATGAAATTTAAGGGAGTAGAACCCAACATAACATTAATTGTTGATAATTAATAAAAATCTATTATGAATTATTAAGTTCATAATCAAATTACTTTCTAATTTTACAAAAATGCGCCGTTTAAACTGCAGGTCATTAATAATAGCTTTATTAAATTTATTTTTTATAGGAAACATTTTAAATTGAAAATACATGAGTTAAGAAGAAAAAAATATTCAAAAGAATAAAACATGAATTTTTCTCCAAAGCTGGGAGTCGAACCCAGAATTCATAATGTTGAATTTGCCTGGAGTGCTACTTTGGAATTATGCTATACATCTACAAATTTATGTTTATATACTATACCATTATTTGTTTTTTAATATTATAAACTTTATCACATTTAAAAACCTTGTTAATGAATGTAATGATTACCGAGTAATTTATAATAAAAGATATTGAAATAATTTTTGGTGTTCTCAAAGAACGATATTAAAATAAGTTTAGGAAAATTAAAATCAAAATGAACTTCTTTTTAAAATTAATATAACGAATATGCGTAAAATACCAAAAGAAACATTATATTGATATTATTTTCGCTAACTTCTCATATAATAACATTATTAAGAGACTTTTTTTTGTGTGAAAAAAACATGTGACTTTTAATATGTTAAAATAGTACAAAAATGAACAAATAAGTTAATGAATATCACTTGTAGTATTTTAATTTATAACAAATGAGATTGCAATAACAGCCAATACTTTAGAGTAAACTTTAATTAAATCGTTTTTTAGGATGTTTTAAGGAAAAATGATATCGTTTTTTGAAAAAGTGTATTTCGAAAAATCTCAATATATATGTCATTCAACAATCAAACCATACTAGTGTCATAACTTTGGTAAAAATTTCACCTGAGGAAAAAATATAAATTAGAAAACTTATGGGACACAAACCTAACCTAGAAGCAAAAACTGGAGAAGGAAAAGAAAAAAGTAACAGAAAAACAGGTTTTTGATATTCTATATTGTCGATGAAATGTATCGTTCCATTTTAATTAAATGAACGTTAGGAAAAAGTTCAAAATGTCCATACCACACAATATTCTAGAAAAATATCAATGTGTTTACTACTTGTGACTACGTTTAATGCCTTCTAAACTCAAATACTCATTTAAATAGAAAACATAATCCTTGGCCTCTTATAATCAAACTGGAATGCCATAAATTCTAATCGAGTACCGAAGACTTGTGTTGCCTACCATATATGAGTTGAAATATGGTGTCTAAAAAACAAATGAAATATTAGAAATGAAAACTTTCAGGCCCCCGATAAGAACATTATACGAATATTCAATATAAAACACATGAACACAAAAATCATCACCGGTTGAGCGAGTTATCATATTCCCAGAATCTTCATAATACTGTTCCGTATGCAAGGGATCAAGACCATGAGGAATATCTCATTTCTGCATCTTAAATCATCCATTAAAGAAATAATGAAACTTCAAAACCTTGCAACATATTCCCATTTCCAAAATTTAATCACAATAACGTCACCCTTGAAGCAAAGTGTAGGCAAATAGTTCAACAATATATCACATGTGTTCTTTGAGACTTGCATAAACGATTTGCTTGGATTTCCTGACACATCGATATCCAATTTCCAATATATTGTCAATACAATATATAACTATAGTTTTTGTTCGGATGACTAAGAGAGGAGTTGGTTAAGGTCGTGTATGCATTAAAGCGATATGGTGCTAAGAACTCCTAAACAATTGACAATTAAAATCAATACACCCATAACCTGACAAAAAAGATACATTGGTAAAAAAAATTGATTAAAATGTATGGTTTTAAATCAAGACAAACTTTCACAATTTACTATTTCTTTGTAGTACAATAGCTATTTGAAATATAAAATTTGAATTTAAACAAGTGTTTTTCACCATTCAAAGCTAGTTGGTTTAGGACAACTATTTAAATTAACCTCTCAAATACTTTTGCATGAATAATTAATTTTATCGTGGAAGTGAAACAGCCATAATAGACGTGTAGTCTAATAGGTTGTGATTTGTTTGTTTGTCGAGTTCTTTAAATTATAAAAACTAACAAAAAAGAACATAATGATTCACATCATTGAGGAAACTGAGTTCGTTGTTTAAAAAATTATTTGTCATATTTTACAAACATTAAATATTAATTTAAAGATTTAAATTTCAATCATGGATAAACTATGAAGTTTTCTATATAGTTACAACATATTTTTATTTATATAAATCTATTTTTATAATAATAAATGTGTGTTTAAATATTAAGGTATAGAATAATCTAGATAGGTTTAACTATTTAATGAAATTTAAGGGAGTAGAACCCAACATAACATTAATTGTTGATAATTAATAAAAATCTATTATGAATTATTAAGTTCATAATCAAATTACTTTCTAATTTTACAAAAATGCGCCGTTTAAACTGCAGGTCATTAATAATAGCTTTATTAAATTTATTTTTTATAGGAAACATTTTAAATTGAAAATACATGAGTTAAGAAGAAAAAAATATTCAAAAGAATAAAACATGAATTTTTCTCCAAAGCTGGGAGTCGAACCCAGAATTCATAATGTTGAATTTGCCTGGAGTGCTACTTTGGAATTATGCTATACATCTACAAATTTATGTTTATATACTATACCATTATTTGTTTTTTAATATTATAAACTTTATCACATTTAAAAACCTTGTTAATGAATGTAATGATTACCGAGTAATTTATAATAAAAGATATTGAAATAATTTTTGGTGTTCTCAAAGAACGATATTAAAATAAGTTTAGGAAAATTAAAATCAAAATGAACTTCTTTTTAAAATTAATATAACGAATATGCGTAAAATACCAAAAGAAACATTATATTGATATTATTTTCGCTAACTTCTCATATAATAACATTATTAAGAGACTTTTTTTTGTGTGTGAAAAAACATGTGACTTTTAATATGTTAAAATAGTACAAAAATGAACAAATAAGTTAATGAATATCACTTGTAGTATTTTAATTTATAACAAATGAGATTGCAATAACAGCCAATACTTTAGAGTAAACTTTAATTAAATCGTTTTTTAGGATGTTTTAAGGAAAAATGATATCGTTTTTTGAAAAAGTGTATTTCGAAAAATCTCAATATATATGTCATTCAACAATCAAACCATACTAGTGTCATAACTTTGGTAAAAATTTCACCTGAGGAAAAAATATAAATTAGAAAACTTATGGGACACAAACCTAACCTAGAAGCAAAAACTGGAGAAGGAAAAGAAAAAAGTAA
The DNA here is from genome assembly GCF_024323335.1 of Lathyrus oleraceus. Lineage (NCBI taxonomy): Eukaryota > Viridiplantae > Streptophyta > Magnoliopsida > Fabales > Fabaceae > Lathyrus > Lathyrus oleraceus. The sequence goes on from NW_026112495.1 coordinate 24,758, forward strand.
CAGAAAAACAGGTTTTTGATATTCTATATTGTCGATGAAATGTATCGTTCCATTTTAATTAAATGAACGTTAGGAAAAAGTTCAAAATGTCCATACCACACAATATTCTAGAAAAATATCAATGTGTTTACTACTTGTGACTACGTTTAATGCCTTCTAAACTCAAATACTCATTTAAATAGAAAACATAATCCTTGGCCTCTTATAATCAAACTGGAATGCCATAAATTCTAATCGAGTACCGAAGACTTGTGTTGCCTACCATATATGAGTTGAAATATGGTGTCTAAAAAACAAATGAAATATTAGAAATGAAAACTTTCAGGCCCCCGATAAGAACATTATACGAATATTCAATATAAAACACATGAACACAAAAATCATCACCGGTTGAGCGAGTGATCATATTCCCAGAATCTTCATAATACTGTTCCGTATGCAAGGGATCAAGACCATGAGGAATATCTCATTTCTGCATCTTAAATCATCCATTAAAGAAATAATGAAACTTCAAAACCTTGCAACATATTCCCATTTCCAAAATTTAATCACAATAACGTCACCCTTGAAGCAAAGTGTAGGCAAATAGTTCAACAATATATCACATGTGTTCTTTGAGACTTGCATAAACGATTTGCTTGGATTTCCTGACACATCGATATCCAATTTCCAATATATTGTCAATACAATATATAACTATAGTTTTTGTTCGGATGACTAAGAGAGGAGTTGGTTAAGGTCGTGTATGCATTAAAGCGATATGGTGCTAAGAACTCCTAAACAATTGACAATTAAAATCAATACACCCATAACCTGATAAAAAAGATACATTGGTAAAAAAAATTGATTAAAATGTATGGTTTTAAATCAAGACAAACTTTCAACATTTACTATTTCTTTGTAGTACAATAGCTATTTGAAATATAAAATTTGAATTTAAACAAGTGTTTTTCACCATTCAAAGCTAGTTGGTTTAGGACAACTATTTAAATTAACCTCTCAAATACTTTTGCATGAATAATTAATTTTATCGTGGAAGTGAAACAGCCATAATAGACGTGTAGTCTAATAGGTTGTGATTTGTTTGTTTGTCGAGTTCTTTAAATTATAAAAACTAACAAAAAAGAACATAATGATTCACATCATTGAGGAAACTGAGTTCCTTGTTTAAAAAATTATTTGTCATATTTTACAAACATTAAATATTAATTTAAAGATTTAAATTTCAATCATGGATAAACTATGAAGTTTTCTATATAGTTACAACATATTTTTATTTATATAAATCTATTTTTATAATAATAAATGTGTGTTTAAATATTAAGGTATAGAATAATCTAGATAGGTTTAACTATTTAATGAAATTTAAGGGAGTAGAACCCAACATAACATTAATTGTTGATAATTAATAAAAATCTATTATGAATTATTAAGTTCATAATCAAATTACTTTCTATTTTTACAAAAATGCGTCGTTTAAACTGCAGGTCATTAATAATAGCTTTATTAAATTTATTTTTTATAGGAAACATTTTAAATTGAAAATACATGAGTTAAGAAGAAAAAAATATTCAAAAGAATAAAACATGAATTTTTCTCCAAAGCTGGGAGTCGAACCCAGAATTCATAATGTTGAATTTGCCTGGAGTGCTACTTTGGAATTATGCTATATGTCGCATCGGCGAAAAACAACCGGCGGGCTAAAAACAAAACAAACAGAGCCGCCACCGTGCGTTATTTATCCCAAAGAGGGAAAGGAAACGCTCGAAGTAAACCTGGAAAGGAAATGGTCTTACGACCGGAGATAACAGGGTACGGGAGTCGGTTACGCAAGGGGAAGTTATTAGCACCCCTCACGTCCGTCGTACTCGACGGGATCCACGCTCAGAAGGAAAGAATAAGGTTGCTAAAAGACGCTGCTCAAAAGAATGCACACACACACACTGAAAACAACACAGGTGGGAGAAGAGGGGAACGGGCTCGCTAGGATATCGCATCCTATGCCTACGTATCTCATCTGGAATGAGAATCAGAGCTACCGTAGTTCGGCTCACGCACGCCGAAACAAAACACACGCACAGACGCTGAGACGTCAAAACAAACACACAAACCGGCAAACATGGAAACCGAATGCCAATCGCTGGACTTACATCAGACTCCGAACCAAACAAACCCACACTGGAAACCAAATGCCAATTGCTGGACTTATATCGGACTCCACCCAAACAAGCACCAATAGGATACGGAATACCAATCGCTGGGCTTACATCCATCTCCTAACACACACAAGAAAGGTAACAAACAACAAGTTACTAAGGAGTCTGGCACTCGAGCCTAGTAACTGTCAAGCAAACACACACAAAAAGAAAAAAATGGTGCCCGGAGAGATCTCGTACGATCTCCTGCCTATGTACCTCATCTGGTATGAGGATCAGGACAACGTAGTTCCCCTAAACAGGGGAGAAACTTTTCTCCTAACCAGAGACTGGGAAATGACAAACTAGAAGGGAGACTGACTCGAGCCTAATAGTTATCATGTATTCCACAATGGCCCTAGGTTGAGTTTTCTATCTAACTTGCACAGGCAGCAAGCTATCCTAAACAGGCAAAGCAAAGCAAACATACACACAATTAGCACACACTATATACAAACAAAGTGGGCACACACAAGGGTTAGGCTGCAAAAGCAAGCCAACTGTATCAGGGTGATGTTAGCTCTTAACCCTAACATTGAGAGTTAGGGTGAAACAGATGAAATAGGAAGTGAGGGGTGTGCCTCACAGCTCTTACCTCTGGCCTGGGAGAGCTTTAGACAAAGGAAGTGTGGGTTCAGAAAGTTGGAACCCTTCTACACTTATGACTGACTCAACAAAGATCTTGGGTTAATATCCACAATGCATCAACACCAGTTGTGTGAGCAAAGGGATGACTCAACAGAATAGCAGGAGATGGATTGCACATCTCTTTTATCTGCCAATTGCCTTATTCAAGGTCTTTTCCTGCTTGGCACAAATGTAAACAATCACAAGCATTGCCTCTTAAGGAGGACTTCAGACAAGTGCCTGACCAAATAACAGGCCAGGTCTTCCAGACTACATGAAGTCAGTGGGTTATACCTCAATTGGTTAAGCAACCAAGCAACAGCAAATACAAGTTCAAAAGAACTCAAGCAACTAATGTACCTGAAAACAATCTAATTCAGTTAGTATTCAACTCAAAAAGTCAAACAGTCAGGCTAATGGTCAACAGTTAACTGTACAAACAGACAAGCAATGCATCAAGGCAAAGCTCAAGCTCAACTCAAATGAGCTAATCCACCTACAAAACAACTTAATGTTAATCAAAATCAATCAAATATCAATCCAAATGAGCAAATGAATCAAACTCCTCAAGGCCAAATGCTTCTTGTCCTGAAAACACAACTCAAACATAAGCACTAACCACTAGGACAAGGCCTAGGGTCAAAGAAGGAGAAATAATTCAAAACAGAACATGAAAATTGGCATGAATCAAGCTTAATCAAATAAGAACACTATCCAATTGGTCTCACATTCATATCATACACCAATTTCATTTCACACAACAAATAGTGCAAAGCATGCAAGTTCAAATCTCATAGAAGCAAACAGAATGAATCAATCCAAATCCACTCAAAAATAATTCAATAAATCTCAATAAAAATCATGGTTAAACAGCACTCATCACATGATCATCATACCAAATTTCAAGTCATTTGGACAAGTGGAAGCAAGGAAATTAAATTCTATAAGGCAAGGCAAGGCAAAACAAGCTCAATGAGGGCACAATTTCATGCATCAACTTCACACAAGCCTAAAACAGAATTGGCAAATGATAAATGACTCAAACCAAAACCAAGACAAACTTAAAAGTGTCTAGAATCAATGTGCAAAATTTCAAGTCCATGTGATAAACATCAAGAATTTCACAAAACATCTAAGTTCATGACTCTCACAAAGCCCACAAATGACCAATCAGAAGAGAAAATCTCAAATAAATTCAAATTTCACCCAAAAATTCTACCAAAATTCATGAGCAATCTTAACATCCATAAGTAGCATCATGCCAAAATTCACATCATTTGGCATTCAATTGGCAAGGTAAATAAAATCCACAAGTCAAGCAAGCAAAGGTGTGACACAAATTGTCACACCTACATTCATCACATCATATCTCATCAACCAGGAATGGGAAAAATGCAAACTCTATACCAAAATGTCCATTAAGGTGTCTATTTTGAACATGCAAAGTTTCAAGAATGTTGGATAGAAACTCATCATTTCACAATCAAAATGGCAAGGCATGTCAAGAAAGCATATGTACACACAATCCCTAGCCAAAATAAAAATCCAACAATGCACAATTCTTGGAAAAATATTCATTAAATTCTAGACATCATGAGGAGAATCATGCAAAAAATCCCAGTCAATTTGGATTAGTATTCATTGAGATATGGAATTTTGAATGAGTGAAAAAAAAATGAAAGCACATGAATGAATGTATGAACATGGTTGAACTAATATGAACAAAAAATGCCAAGGCCTAAATGGAATGTCCCTCGGCTGGAATCGAACCGAGGGAGGATTTGAAATTGTAGCGCGCTCATTTAAAGGCCAGGACATGTGGTCCAAAGCATGGCCTGGAAACAACTATACACATGCAGCAAGCGTTCAAGTGGGTCAAACTAGCATCTGGAAATGAAAATTTAGGGTTCTTCAACCTTCATACACATTCATCAGCTCAAGAACTTTTGTTCACAGAAATTAACGAAACGCATATCATTGGAACCGTCCTTCAACACACAACAACATGCTAAACTTAATTTATCCTAATTCATCCTAGATCAAAAGATTCGAGCCAAAACATTTCCACACTTGAAACTTAAAATTAACATAACTTGTGCATCTCTTGATGAAAATCAATGATTCAAATTGCAGATTAACCTACATTCAAAGATCTACCACATACATCCATTAATTTCATGAATTAAGAGCATCGAAAACTGACCTTCAAGATGCAACAGTAGTGGAATCGTGCGAATTAGGCCTTGGCAAGGTGAAACAGATGTTCCTCAACTCTCATATGCATGAATGAAGCAAGGTTTGGATGTTAATTGCGCACGATCTGGCTGAAAACTCAAACTGCCATGGATGATGCTTGTGCTTCAACAGTTCCAAAAGCTTGCTCGAAATCAATGGATCTTGCTTCTAACCACTCCAATTATGCTCATGGATCAATGATTGATCAAAAACCAAGCAATGTTTGTGAAGAAATTGGATGAAAAGTGAGAGAGAAAAAATGTGAGGTTTTGGAAAACTAGATCTAGATCTGAATTCTGTTATGCTCATGAAGAAAACAGTTATGATTAGTCTTATATATGTGATGTTAATGATGCACACTAATCATAATTAAGCAAATGCCAAAGATTAAGTGAAAACAAGTGTTATGCCAAATTTGCAATCCACCCTCATGTGCATGAAAATCAATGTAACAGTGCAAGGTTCTGTCTTAATTCACTTGGAAATGTGGTTTGGAGGCAAATGCATGTGATTGGAAGTGAATACCATGCTTAACTTCCAAATTGGATTTTTCCCTCCAAATTTCAAATGAAAATTCAAATATTTTTGCAATGGAAATTCATGGATTATGATGCTTGAAATGGATAGCACATGACAAGAGAAGAATGTTGCAAAAAATCCCACTTCATTTGGCCTTTTGGTTCAAAAGTTATGCACTTTTGAAGTTCAAATTTTCTTGACCAAGATTGATCCATAACTTGCCAACCACACATGAGAAATTCATGTTTTTGGACTTTTTGGAAAGGTGAGAGCAAGATCTACAACTTTCATGTTGGACAAAATTTCATTTGAAGCATTTTTGGACATGTAATCTTAAGGAGAAAACCTTTCCATTTTTGGCAATTTTGAATTACAAGTCACTTTCTATTTTTGGAAAGTTTTCATCTGACTTTATTTTCTTCAATGTTGATGTTTGAAATGTCAAATGAAACTTGTTTGGACATGAATAAAGTGTTTCTAACCCTCTCCCACCTCCAAATCCATCAGTTGACTTCTGGTTGACTTTTGTTGACTGATAGATGAATTTCAGCTTGACTGTTGAGCTTGAGCCTCAATCTTCTGATGACATGGCTCCAAAATGAAACCCTAGCTTCCATAAGCTCATTATAACCATGGAATGATCCCCTTCTCATAAAAAAACCCCATCTCCTTGACAAGCCCTGATTGGCACAATGCAGATGATTAGAGTTGACCAGAGGTCAAAACCCTAATCTCAAGGAACATGATCAAGCACAATGAATCTCCTGGTGATGATAAGACCATGATGATGGTGATGTACCATTTCAACCAAGATAATGATCAATCTCCTTGAGGAATCAAGAAACCCTAATTTGAAGCACCAACCCCCAGATGATTAGTGATCAATTCATGAGACCCTCTAGCTTGAATCTTAACCTCTTTATCTTCTGATCAAGACCTAGGAGGATGGCCTGTTCAATGTTGCCACATGATATGCAAAGATGCAATGACTAATGACCTAAAAATGAGATGCAATATGCTAAGCTAGTCCCAAAAAAGGAGGGCAAATTTTGAGGTGTTACAGCTGCCCCTATTCAATCCACTGTGAACCTGTCAATATGAATAGCCTCGGCTTTCAGATGATCAGGGTGAAGAGTGATTGAATACCAAGAACAGACGAACAATTTGCACTCTGATGGGAAAATAATTAACAATGCCTGTCAGAATCGGCAAAGAAGCAATCTTGAAAGAAGAATCCGTCTGGTACGGAGAGAGTCGACCTGAATACCGTACAAAAATATTAGTCTGGATACCAAAATAAATGGTAACACAGGAATAACCATGGCCTGAACGCCGCACGTCAGTCTGACTACTGAGCATCAGAATATGAGAGTATTAATGTCGGTCTAAACACCAGGAGATCGGTCTGAATACCCAACAACTGGCCTGAACGCCACTTTGGTCTGAACACCACTTCGGTCTGAACAACACTTCGGTCTGAACACCAGAAGATTGGCCTGAATGCCACAAGCTGCATCGATTTGAAATTCGGAAGCTTCTTCGATCTGGAAATCGGAAACTGGCCTGAGTGCCGCATCGGTCTGAATACCCGCCTCGGTCTGATCACCGGAAGATTGGCCTGGATGCCACAATTACTTCAACCTGATTTGTTGGAAACTTCTTCGATCTGGAAATCGGAAACTGGCCTGAGCGCCACAAGTTCTTCATCCTGATTGTTGAGAACTTCTTCGATCTGGGAATCGGAAACTGGCCTGAGCGCCACAAGTTCTTCATCCTGATTGTTGAGAACTTTTTCGATCTGGGAATCGGAAACTGGCCTGAGCGCCACAAGTTCTTCATCCTGATTGTTGAGAACTTCTTCGATCTGGGAATCGGAAACTGGCCTGAGCGCCACAAGTTCTTCATCCTGATTGTTGAGAACTTCTTCGATCTGGGAATCGGAAACTGGCCTGAGCGCCACAAGTTCTTCATCCTGATTGTTGAGAACTTCTTCGATCTGGGAATCGGAAACTGACCTGAGCGCCACATCGGTCTGAATACCCGCCTCGATCTGGATACCGGAAGATTGGCCTAGATACCAACTCGGTCTGATCACCGGGAACTCGTCTTGCCTATCAGCATCGGCAAAAATAACAAAATAGTGATAAGTGAGTCGACACGCGTGCCAATGACCCATGCTGGGAATAACAAGCCACGAACCGGCTATTCTCTACTCAATCCCTAACAGACGAACAATTTATGCTCCGCTGGGGATTATTCTCTTTCTTATTTTTCTTTTTGGACCCCGAAACTTTCTTGATTAACATTCCCATCTCTGCTCGACAGAAACTCTTCCTCCAATATCGCACTACTAGGGAATAACTGCTGATTAAAATACGGTGCCAAACTCTTCGGAGTAACACCTTCACCCTCGGGCAAAACCACCTCTCAAACGGTAACCACGGTTTGAGGCTAGCTTATGCTTGCAATGACGATGCATGATATTCTTTTCAGCGTAATGCTCCATAATCATGGAAATGCTACGCGATTTATTACTGCAACATGCTATGCTTATCTACATGATGAATGTATAAAAAGTATCCCCCTCAAGGGACTCTTCTGGGGTGCTCGAGGCACTCTGCTGAGGAACTCGCTAACACTCCAATTTCCACCCTGATGGGGAACAGCACCGCTGCTGGGAAACAGCAACCCTTGCTGGGGAAACCTCCTCTGCACCCGATCCACTCGGGGACTTCGCTGGGGAAGAATCCACCAACGCACTCTGTGGGGATAACAACAACCTCTGACTTGCTGGGGATATAACAATCCCGACTCTGCTAGGGAAGCCACCACTCACAGATACCTCCGCTGGGACATAGCAACCTTCAGGCCTGGTGTTGAAAATAGTATTATTTCGTGTCGGGTTTTTGTTATCGTATCCACAGAGATTGTAAGATATCACTGCCGTTCAATGGTTGAATTAATCTTAACTTAATGTAACACTAGGGTTTTGGTTTTAATCAAGTTATCTTGCATACAAAGTAATTAATTGCGGAAAAAGTTATGTTTTGATTAATATGAGAAATATTGTCAAAGTTAGGTTTCAATGATTACATTTGCTTTGCATGTTTTTGCTCGGTCAACAATCTTATAAACTCCTTTAGATGATAAATTATTTCACAAGGTCCTCTCAATGCGTTTCTCTCGAACACCCATTGTGAGTTTTGCCATTTTGATCCATTGTTTCTCTCGAACACAATCTATCAAAATGACAACTTTTTGGTTCAACCTTATGGTGAACAAAATCATTCGTTACTATCTCTAGCTAACAAACAAGTTTGGATGAAAACCTAGGTCAAGAATCGGTAAACATCTCTCGATCAAATACCAACACAAAGGGTTTTAAATAGAAACAAAGTTTTCATCATATATTTACCGTTAAAGAGTTTACATATGAGGATCCTTACATTTACACACAAAGCTAGCAATCACCTACATCTAACCTTGACAAATGGAAGACTTAGCTACTCATTTTCATGGTAGCTTGGTCGGCAAGTAAGGAAAGAGGGTTGATCAACATCCAAGTCGAATAATCGAGGTTGGATGGGAATCCACCTTCTTTTTGTGGAAGATGGTTGCTAGATGAAGAGAAATGAAATTAGGGCATAAAAGCTCCCACAAAACAATGCTGTAAAATATCTAGGAGAAAGTACAAAAAGTGGAAAAGTTGGTAAAAATGAGGTATGGTGCCCAAAAGTGGCACCTGCTACTTATAGACAAGTGCAGAACTGTCATGTTCGCTAGGCGAGCAGAATGGCTCGCCTAGCGAAGGTCAAATATGAGCACAAAAAGCCCCTGCGCCCAGAGAAAACAGGGCGTTGGTGAACTGTCATGTTCGCCTAGCGAACATACCTTCGCCTAGCGAAGGAAACGCTTCAAGCTCGCCCCAGCGAGGTTGAGAAGTTTTGCTACTGGAATGCTCGCTGGGGACTCGCTAGAGCCTCGCCTAGCGAGTGAGTGTTGGCTGCACTTTTCACCAAAACAGAATGAATTCGCTGCAAACTTCGCCTTGAGCTCGCCTAGCGAATTAATTTGCTAATTTACTGGAGCTGTTCGCCAGGAGCTCGCCTAGCGAACCCATTCTTCGCCACAGCCTCGCCTAGCGAGCAGGCAGATGAAATGCTCCTTTACTTTGGTTCCTTTGCCAATTCTCTTGTGTCTTTATTATCAATTAATTCATGCCTTTCCTGCACAATAACACACACATCAAAGGCACCAAGCTTGTTTATCCATGTAACGCATTCCATGTAAAACAATTGTGATTTTGACAATTTTAGCAAGGCAAAAGAGTGAAAGATGCCCACATATGATAGCTCAAATAAGCACTTTTGGGCATCTAACAACTCTCCCCAACTAGATTCTTGCTTGTCCTCAAGCAAAGTATGCCTCTTGAAAGACAAGAGGATTTGCATTAAGAAACGGTTTCTCCGAAGTTGGATAAACGGCTCAAACACAAGCGAAATTCGCATATACAAGTTCCCAACGGTTCGAATAAAATAATACCTAGGAACTTAAACTTAAATAGCAATGCAAAATATTTATCTATCTACAACAATACTATTCTGAATGAATCATCCTATCTCTCCTCTTCGAATAAGGAATGAAGATTTTGCGCGTTTGCAACCGCGGGACTAATCTCACTCTCTAACAAATAATGAAGAAATCAAACAGATTCATACAATGTCTAATCAATTAAAAATGCTACTGTGGAAGCAAAAAGATCACTAAGGGCTTTTCGGTTGAAGCTTGGTTAGGTTAACAAACAAGGGTCATTTCTAAGGCCATTGAAACGAAAGTGCCGATGCAAAAGAGACATTCACAGTATTATTCACACTACTCGACTTTGTTTCCTTTGTTTCTTATTTGTAACCTTCACAACACATATTCCACAACTCCACTTTTATTTTTCACTATTTTTCTTCCAAGCAAGCATTTTTTTTCATTCTTTCTATTTTTGTTCTTTTCTTTCACATCAAATATACAAAACAGATGTTTATTTTCTACATTTTCTATACATATATTTTTCTATGCTTGCTCGGTTTTTCTTTTCTTTTTCAAGAGTTGTGGTACTTACCAATTCTTTTTCGTTCTCCCCAACTTATTTCTTCCACACCCTAAGTGAATGCTCTTAACTTTTTACGGCAAAAGAACAATAATCAAGATTTTCCGGGTTGTGTAAAAAAAAGATTTTTGAGATCTCGCTTTATTTCAAGCCGAGATTCAACTGTTCAGGCTCAAAGGGGATAACAAATACTCTCTCTGCTCACAGGTAAGTTGTTTTTGGATGTAGTTGTGCTCGAAAGAAAACAAGTGCCTTGATCATTTCTAATTGCTTCCACAATTTCACAATAGTAAAAGACAAAGCATGAATCACATGAATCAACAAAACTTATTAGAATCCAGCATTTAAGTGAACAATGGAGGTTTCCTCACAATTTGTGGTTTTAAGTTCTAGATGAAACATTCATTCAATTGTGTTGCACAAAGACAATATTCAATTTACCAAAAAGAGTAAAGTTCCTAATGCATTCTAAAATTCTAGCCGACGGTAACCATCTACCTTAGCTTCATTCACTTGTTATTCTTATCATTGCCATCCAAGCTCGGATGCACCTTCATTGAGTACTTCTTGAGGAGCAACCAATCTAGAAGGGTTTGCCACTCAATCAACCAAAAATTTATTAAACACACAAAATTAAAAACAAAAATAAATAACATTAACTGAAAATAAAAATTTGATTAAAAACAAAAATAAATAACATTAACTGAAAATAAAAATTTGTTCGTGGGGGACAAAACACCCCAATAGTACAACCCATGGTCAAAATACAAAATTCAAAAATACAAATAAAAATGACATAAAAACTGAAAAAGTACAAATACTCAACCCACAAAGGGCTCAGGACTCCTCCTCGCTACCGGCCTCAGAACCGGTAGCCTCATCATCAACATCATCATCATCATTCTCAGCTTCAGCGTCCACCCCCTCACCATAGACTGGCCTGTCCACAGGCCAATTAGCGTTAAGCATAAACTGCTCACGCGCTAACAATGCTCGAGCACCGGAGGGGTCATTACCTTGCAGCTCCAACCTCTGCATACTGTTGTGTATATCAATCATAGCTCGTTGGGATGCTGCCATCCACTCAAAACTGTAGTCACAAACAGCCCGCAGGTACGGATCAAGTCCGGGAGAAGAAGCACTAGGACCATCAGCAGCCCGAGTACTTCCTGAGGCTGCACTGCCACCAGTAGTCTTAGCTCTACAATACTTAGCCACATACCTATCATCTATAGGTGCCGGGATTCGAACCTGCCCACGAGACGGAAGTCTCACCCTAGCCTGAACACATAAGCTCATAATCAAACACGGGAAGGCCAAGGGGCAATTAACACGAGCCCCTGACTTAAGCCCGCTCTCAACCACGGTCTTCAGCTCATTGGCGATTATCCTCGCGACATCTATCTCGACATTAGTGAGAATGGAATGGACTAAATGTGCCACTGGGATCGGCACAGTAGAAGTGTGTGATTTGGGTTGGATGTTGGTCAAAACCAAGAGTAGGATCAGCTGAGCCATGGGAGTCATGTCCTCCCGGTGATACCTCACAGGAACCCCAGATGGGTTCGGCTCAACCGATTTCCCTGGTAAAAGCAGGTCGGCGGTAATGGCAGCGACATCTCGATGAAGTCTGAGGTCGGTGTGGTACTGGTCTCTCTGATCAGCTCCCAGCTGGAGCGGTTCCCCTAGGATTCGGTTGATCGCATCCCTGTCAAATGGAATTGCACGCCCGGCAACTCTAGAAACCCAAGTGAAGGGCTCGTCGTCGTCGGGCAGTGCGTTAGCATAAAACTCCCGCACTATAGCAATGTCGTAATGTTCCAAGGGACTTATCAACCTATCCCACTTCTTGGCGTCGATCAACCCGGCGAAAGTTCTGTAAGTGCCTTGTGGGTTGATCAGAAAACGCTTCTCAGGAAGTATTTTTCTCTTTTCCAAAGCTATGTACCGTGCCGCTTGTTTCGGGCCTACAAACTTGTCTTGGTCGAATTGAATCGGCACGGTTCTGGAAGTAGTTGCAGCTCCCTTCCTTTTCTTACCAGCTCCAGATCTAGACTCCATCTGCAAAAGATACAAAGAAACAACACATACCAACACACAGATTAGCCATTAAAACATAAATCAAAATACTGTCATGTTCGCTGCTGCTTCGCCTAGCGAAGTTGCAGCGAACGTTCGCCCCAGGTCGCCTAGCGAGCTGCTAGCGAACCTTACGGGTTTTGGGATTTTCTGCATTTTCAAAGATGTTTTCCCCAAAACCCGTACTCTAATGGTTCCCACACAGAACCTAATAATTTTTCTTGACAATGAATCGTTCTATGCTATTGGGGATTGCCTAATTGCATGCAAAACCTAAATTAAAATTAAATCCCCAATTTGAAAACCTAAATGTACAAACATTGCAAACTCCCAAAACATCACATGCAACCTCAATTTCCCATACTACACTTCCCTATTTGCAATTCATATTTGGAATTTTAAGAGTATACAAAAAGAAAATGAAGTAGGGCAAACCTTAATTACACGGATTCGGAAAAATTGAAATGAGAAGAGTTTGCAATCGGACGGAAGGAGCGAGGGTTGGTGATAGCGATGCAAATGCGGGAGTTAGAGAAGTTTCGCAAAATTTTCTCAGCAGAACAGCTCTGAATATTTTTGAGGGTTTGGGGCAAAATGCCCTGCTGAGAAATTTATAGAACAGTACTGGTGCGCTCGCTACTGCCTCGCCTAGCGAGCAGCCAGCGAGCGCGCTCGCTGCAGACTCGCCTAGCGAGCTGCAAGCGAGCATGACAGCAAGTGCATTTGCAAATGCAGCACTTGCAAGTCATCCAGCTTGATTTCAGCACAGGGTACTCAATACAACAGAAAACATAAAACAGCAAATACTTACAATGTTGGGGTGCCTCCCAACTAGCGCTTGTTTAACGTCGGCTAAGCTCGACGGTGCGATGCTTACAGAGGAGCATCGAGCGGCTGAGCACAACTCTCGCGATCCACATGACCGCCGAGATACACTTTCAATCGTTGGCCATTCACGGTCCAACTATCTTTCTCGTCCATGTCTTCAATGATAATGGCCCCGTATTCTTTTACTTCTTTCACCCGAAATGGCCCGGACCATTTTGATTTCAACTTCCCGGGAAACAACTTCAACCGGGAGTTGAACAATAAGACCAATTGTCCGGGCACGAATTCTTTGGTTCGGATCTTCTTGTCGTGATATTTCTTTGCTTTTTCCTTGTACAACCAACTTGAGTGGTATGCGGCATTGTGCATCTCCTCCAACTCAAGTAGTTGTACTTTCCTTTTGTTACCGGCCAACTCATGTTCAAAATTTAAAAATTTTAGGGCCCACAAGGCCTTGTGCTCCAATTCAACCGGCAAATGGCAAGTTTTACCAAATACCAATTGAAACGGAGTTAGGCCAATTGGAGCTTTAAAGGCCGTACGGTAGGCCCATAATGCTTCGTCCAATTTTTGGGACCACTCTTTTTTAGAATTAGACACGGTTTTTTCTAGGATTCTCTTAATCTCTCGATTAGAGACCTCCGCTTGCCCGTTAGCCTGAGGGTGGTACGGAGTTGTCACCCTATGCGATACACCATAATGTTTTAGAATTGTTTCCAAAGGTGCATTGCAAAAGTGTGACCCTCCGTCACTTATCAACACTCGGGGGGTTCCAAAACGGGAAAAGATGTTTTTCTTTAAAAATTTTATCACCGTTTTGGCATCCGCCCGAGGTGAGGCAATCGCCTCAACCCACTTAGAGACATAATCAACAGCTACAAGCATGTACTCATTTCCGTAAGAGGGTGGGAAAGGTCCAACAAAATCTATGCCCCAACAATCGAACACTTCCACTTCTTGGATATTTTGGAGAGGCATCTCATCTCTCTTACCTATCCCACCACTTCTTTGGCAACTGTCACAACTTTGCGCATGGGTATGTGCGTCTTTGAAAATAGTTGGCCAATAAAATCCCGATTGAAGAATTTTAGTGGCCGTTCTAACCCCATTATAATGTCCGCCATAAGGCGAGTTGTGACAATGCCAAAGGATGCTCTGGGCTTCATCACCAGTTACGCATCTCCTTAACAGGTTATCGCTACCCAACTTAAACAAGTATGGGTCATCCCAAACATAATACTTCGCATCCGAAAGGAACTTCCTCTTTTGGTTCGAAGTTAGGTCGGCCGGCATAAAACCACTAGCCTTGTGGTTTGCAAAGTCTGCAAACCACGGCCTAACTTGAACCTTAAACAATTTTTCATCAGGAAATTCTTCCCGGATTTCCTTTTCAGATGCGGTAACCTCGACATTCACCAAGCGGGATAAATGATCCGCTACCAAGTTTTCCGACCCCTTCTTATCTTTGATTTCGACATCGAATTCTTGTAACAAGAGGATCCAACGGATGAGCCTTTGCTTCGAATCCGGCTTGGTTAGCAGATATTTAATCGCCGCGTGGTCGGTATACACAACGACTTTCGACCCTATAAGATAGGACCTAAACTTTTCTAGCGCATACACTATTGCGAGTAGTTCTTTTTCCGTTGTGGCATAATTTATTTGAGCCTCGTTAAGAACCTTACTTGCATAATGTATAGCATGAAAAGTTTTGTCCTTTCTTTGGCCAAGTACCGCTCCAACGGCATAGTCGCTCGCGTCACACATTAGTTCAAAATTTTCATTCCAATCGGGAGCGACTATTATTGGAGCAGTAACCAATTTTTCTTTTAAAACCTCGAAAGCTTGCAAACAATCTTCGGTGAAGAGAAATACCTGATCTTTGGCGAGCAAATTGCTCAAAGGCTTTGCCACCTTTGAGAAGTCCTTGATGAAGCGCCGGTAGAACCCCGCGTGCCCCAAAAAACTACGGATGCCCTTCACATTCACCGGAGGGGGTAATTTTTCAATTACATCAACCTTAGCTCTATCCACTTCAAGCCCCCTTTTTGAGACTTTGTGGCCTAGCACGATCCCCTCGGTCACCATGAAGTGACACTTTTCCCAATTTAGCACCAAATTAGTCTCCACACACCTTTCCAACACCGTCTTCAAATTTGCCAAGCATAGACTAAACGTCCCACCAAACACCGAGAAGTCATCCATGAAGACTTCCATTGTTTTCTCTATCAGATCGGCAAAAATAGCTTGGACACATCGTTGGAATGTCGCCGGCGCATTGCAAAGCCCAAAAGGCATTTTTCTGTATGCGAACACTCCAAACGGACACGTGAAAGCCGTCTTCTCATGATCAACCGGGTCAACCGCAATTTGGTTGTACCCGGAGTAGCCGTCTAAAAAACAGTAGTATTGTTGGCCCGATAGTCTTTCAAGCATTTGATCCATAAATGGGAGTGGAAAATGGTCCTTACGAGTCGCGGTATTCAACCGTCTATAATCTATACACATTCTCCATCCCGTTGCAACTTTAGTCGGGATCAATTCGTCTTTGTCATTACGGATTACGGTCATTCCACCCTTCTTCGGAACCACGTGCACGGGACTAACCCACGGACTATCCGAGATCGGGTAAATCATTCCCGCATCCAAAAGCTTCACCACTTCCTTCCTTACAACCTCTTTCATCGTAGGATTTAAGCGGCGTTGTGGTTGAGCTACCGGCTTGAAATCCTCCTCCATCAAAATCTTGTGCATACAATAGGATGGACTTATTCCTTTTAGATCGGAAAGAGTCCAACCCATAGCTTCTTGATTGGTTTTTAGCACAATGATTAGACGGGCTTCTTCTTCTTTTGTCAAAAGGTTGCTTATGATGACCGGCTTTGCCTCGGTCTCATCTAGAAACACATATTTCAAAGTCGAAGGTAACTCTTTTAATTCAATTGGCGCTTTCTCGTCAATTACCTCCTTCTTCAAATTTTCTTCCTCTACTTCCCACGGTTGTAGGTCTTCCAAGCTATCAAGTTCCTTTAAGCATTCCTCAAGAGCTAGCTCCTCCTCAACAGTGAAAACCTCCAATGAGTCGTCGAGAGCTAACTCCATAGGAGATATCTCGTGGATATGCTTTGAAACTTCCATAATAGCGTCTTCGATCACATCGATGCGAAAGCTATCATTTATGTCCTTGGAATGCTTCATCGCCTCGAATAGATCAAATGTGACCTCCTCATTTTGAACACGCACCTTCATTAAACCGTCATCAACATCAATCATCATTCTTGCGGTCTTCATGAATGGTCGTCCCAATATGAGCGGAGCATCATCATCTTCCTCCATATCAATTACAATAAAATCCACCGGGAAAAAGAATTTGTCGACCTTCACCAACACATCTTGGGCTACGCCATGAGGATGGGTCGTCGACTTATCCGCCAATTGTAATGTCATTCGGATGGACTTAATCTCGATGTTGCCAAGCCTCTTGATAATTGACAAAGGTATAAGATTTATGCTCGACCCCAAGTCAATAAGTCCCTTCCCGACATAAACGTCACCAATCTTAATCGGCAATGTAACTCTTCCCGGATCAACCTCTTTCTTAGGAAGCGTCCTTTGAATGATGGCACTACAGCTCGCATCAAGGACGATGGTCTCCGGTTCCGTATACCTCCGCTTTTTGGTCAGTATGTCCTTCATGAATTTGGCATACTTTGGCATTTGTTCCAAAGCTTCAGCAAACGGAATGTTAATTTGTAATTGCTTAAAAATATCCATGAACCGGGCGTAATGCCGTTCATTTTCCCTTTTGGAAGGAGCATGAGGGTAAGGAAGATTTTGGACCGGAGTAGCGCTCACTACCTCCTTTCCCTTTGCAATTCTAGCACTTTTCCATCTAGGCTTCTTCACTACCTCCCTTATTACCTCATCACTTTTATTTTCCTCAATCTCCACACCTTTTTCTTTTTCAACTTCACCATTATTTTTATTCTTTTCAACTACTTCCTCATCACTCCACACTCCTACTTCACCATCAACATTTTCTTCCACTATTTCCTCCTCAATCTCCTTCTCTTTCTCTCTTTGTTCACTCTCAATTCTTTTTTCATTTTCACTACCCAACTCCCTCCCACTTCTCGTCATAATCGCCTTACAATGCTCCTTAGGATTTGTTTGCGTATTAGCCGAGAAAGAAGGACCGGTTTGTTGTTCAGCTAGTTGCTTGGCAAGTTGCCCAACTTGAGTTTCAAGATTTTTGATGGCCGCGTCATTACTCTTTTGATTGGCCATTGACATTTGCATGAATTGCGTCAATGTCTCTTCCAATTTAGAATTGACTACCGGCGGTGGTTGAGATTGATACGGATTTTGGGGAGGGTTTTGACGGCTAGAAGAACCACCTCCATAACCTTGGTTATGATAATAGTTGCTTCTAGGTTGGAACCCTTGGTTCCCTTGGAATTGTTGTTGTTGTTGTTGTTGAGGGTGCGGTTGATAAGGTTGTTGTTGTCTTGGTTGATAGTCCCGTTGATTGGCCATGTAATTTACTTCGTCAAAACCGGGAGGTGGACAAAATCCGGTGTCATGTTCACCTTTACAAAGTTCACAACAAGCTATTTGTTTAGCTTTTGACGGTTCTCTTAACTCTTTTATTTGTTGCGTTAAGAGTTCCACTTGTTGTGAGATGAGCTTGTTTTGGGCAAGTATGGCATCATTCGTCCCTAACTCAAGCACTCCCGCCTTCTTCAAAGAATTTCCACGACTTTGACTTTGAAGATCATTCAAAGCCATACGGTTGATAATGTTTGTGGCTTCTTCGGCACTTTTTGACATCAACGAGCCACCCGAGGTGGCATCCAACAACGTCTTACAGTTTGGTTGAAGTCCATTTCTGAAGATATGGATTTGAGTTAATTCATCAAATCCATGCCCTTTGCATTTCCTAAGCATGGACTTGAATCTCTCCCACGCTTCATTCAACGATTCACTGGTTCCTTGAGAAAACACCGAGATGGCCGTCTTTGATTCCATGAATCGGTTATGAGAGAAAAATCTTTCAATGAATTTCTCTTCTAACACATTCCAGTCGGTCATTACGGCAGGTGTTTGATCAAGATACCAATCCTTTGCTTTACCGAGCAAAGCGTGGGGAAACAATCGTCTGAACAACGGAAGCTCCTGAGCCTGATCCACTCCGGCAGCCAATGCTATCTCATAAAATTTTGTGAGAAAAGCAAATGGGTCTTCATGGTCCATTCCGGTGAATGGACTCCCATATAATAAATTCAGAGTTCCCGTCTTCATCTCAGCTTGCCTTCCTGTGTGGTTGGCAAACTGAGCGGTGTTCCTTGGACTGTTGATACATGGAGTAGAAATAGGTGGTGGTGGTTGTGGCTCCATGTTTGGTATGAATGGGTGGTGATTTTTGGTTGAAGAACTTTCTCCTTGCTCTTGGCGTTGCCTAGCCTGTTGCCTCCTACGTCTCGTTTTGCTATTGAGCCTCCTTGCGGTTCTCTCGATCTCAGGATCAAAAAGAAGTTCGTCCACAGGGATTTGCCCTCGCATAAAACGTAAGCTGCACACTAAACCAAACAAATTACAAGCACAAGTCAAAAATTCACAAGCTAAAACTTAAACAACCATTGCGATGCTCGCAATATCAATTTACAATCCCCGGCAACGGCGCCATTTTGTTGAAAATAGTATTATTTCGTGTCGGGTTTTTGTTATCGTATCCACAGAGATTGTAAGATATCACTGCCGTTCAATGGTTGAATTAATCTTAACTTAATGTAACACTAGGGTTTTGGTTTTAATCAAGTTATCTTGCATACAAAGTAATTAATTGCGGAAAAAGTTATGTTTTGATTAATATGAGAAATATTGTCAAAGTTAGGTTTCAATGATTACATTTGCTTTGCATGTTTTTGCTCGGTCAACAATCTTATAAACTCCTTTAGATGATAAATTATTTCACAAGGTCCTCTCAATGCGTTTCTCTCGAACACCCATTGTGAGTTTTGCCATTTTGATCCATTGTTTCTCTCGAACACAATCTATCAAAATGACAACTTTTTGGTTCAACCTTATGGTGAACAAAATCATTCGTTACTATCTCTAGCTAACAAACAAGTTTGGATGAAAACCTAGGTCAAGAATCGGTAAACATCTCTCGATCAAATACCAACACAAAGGGTTTTAAATAGAAACAAAGTTTTCATCATATATTTACCGTTAAAGAGTTTACATATGAGGATCCTTACATTTACACACAAAGCTAGCAATCACCTACATCTAACCTTGACAAATGGAAGACTTAGCTACTCATTTTCATGGTAGCTTGGTCGGCAAGTAAGGAAAGAGGGTTGATCAACATCCAAGTCGAATAATCGAGGTTGGATGGGAATCCACCTTCTTTTTGTGGAAGATGGTTGCTAGATGAAGAGAAATGAAATTAGGGCATAAAAGCTCCCACAAAACAATGCTGTAAAATATCTAGGAGAAAGTACAAAAAGTGGAAAAGTTGGTAAAAATGAGGTATGGTGCCCAAAAGTGGCACCTGCTACTTATAGACAAGTGCAGAACTGTCATGTTCGCTAGGCGAGCAGAATGGCTCGCCTAGCGAAGGTCAAATATGAGCACAAAAAGCCCCTGCGCCCAGAGAAAACAGGGCGTTGGTGAACTGTCATGTTCGCCTAGCGAACATACCTTCGCCTAGCGAAGGAAACGCTTCAAGCTCGCCCCAGCGAGGTTGAGAAGTTTTGCTACTGGAATGCTCGCTGGGGACTCGCTAGAGCCTCGCCTAGCGAGTGAGTGTTGGCTGCACTTTTCACCAAAACAGAATGAATTCGCTGCAAACTTCGCCTTGAGCTCACCTAGCGAATTAATTTGCTAATTTACTGGAGCTGTTCGCCAGGAGCTCGCCTAGCGAACCCATTCTTCGCCACAGCCTCGCCTAGCGAGCAGGCAGATGAAATGCTCCTTTACTTTGGTTCCTTTGCCAATTCTCTTGTGTCTTTATTATCAATTAATTCATGCCTTTCCTGCACAATAACACACACATCAAAGGCACCAAGCTTGTTTATCCATGTAACGCATTCCATGTAAAACAATTGTGATTTTGACAATTTTAGCAAGGCAAAAGAGTGAAAGATGCCCACATATGATAGCTCAAATAAGCACTTTTGGGCATCTAACACCTGGCTGCTGAGGAAACAACGATCTCAAACCTGCTGGGGATAACCATCCTGACCCTGCTAGGGAAGCCACAGACCTTGAATCTGCTGGGGAATTTGTCATCCCGACTCTGCTTGGGGAGATGAGGAAAGTCTGATACTGAACACCCGTCGATTTGTCGAACCATGGTATTCACCGTCCAAATCCAATATCAGCTTTCCAATTTTGAGAACTCCCAGACTCGTCTGGACTTTTCTGATTCATCACCTTGTATTCCCAACTGCTCCGCACTCGACGGAGAGCGAACTCCTGGGATTTATACAGACTTTTCAATCTTCAGACTTTGAAGAGTCTTCTTGATTAATATCCAGGATCGTCGTACGCCTCGCCGTCTTTTTCACCACTCTCCTATTCATTCGTCCCTGATTGGACTCCATGGGGATTGTCTTGTCAACAGCTTCCACATCACAACCTGCAAGTAAGTGAAAAGATCTAACAGTACCTGCAAAAGAGATCGTTAGATAAAACCGTGCCCCAGGCGTGTCAAGATTTCAACACTTGGGTCACTCAACCTTCCGAATAAGATTTCAAATTTTCAATCTTATAAGCATGCATTGGAAGGGACCTGTATGTCTTAAAATGCAAAGATTCTTTATCACAAACAATTGGATGTTTTTGCAATCAAAGCGGTAATGAAAAACAAAAACAAAATTATTTGACTCAATATGCATTTTATTGATTGAGAAAGTGTGGCTCAAATTGAGCAATACAAAGGAAGCAATTCCTGAAAAGAGGTAATTGCGCACAAAAGGAAAAATCTATGCTAATGGCAATGTGAAACCGTGATCTCATCGAGTTCCAACTCGGTTACACCCCATATGTCCTCAGACTCTCCTTGCTTTCTGCCTTCTAAACAAGACGCTTCCGACTGATCCCTACCGGGTATTATCCATGTGCCTTAACCAAAGCAAACGATCATGCCAGACGTAGTTGTTCGTTTCAATCCCTCTTTTGCCTGGACCGCCCTTTCGGGTTTTCAGTCCACCGGGATACCCTTTTTTGCCCAAGTCGCCTTTTCAGGTTTTCGACTTGCCGGGTGTACATTTTTCATTTTATCCCTAATTTTTGCCCGAACCTTTTCTTTCTGTTTTTTGGTTCGCCGGGATGCCCATTTTTGCCTGGACTATTTTGTTCTTTTTGTCCAGCGGGTCTCTTTACACGAAGTATTTTTTAACTGCGTCCGCGTTCACAGGGGATGGAAAATCCTCGCCATCCATGGTCGTTAACAACAAGGCTCCGCCAGAGAAAACCTTCTTGACCACGAATGGACCTTCATAATTGGGTGTCCACTTGCCCCTTCGATCGTTTTGAGGAGGAAGGATCCTTTTCAGCACCATATCACCTACGTGATACACACGAGGTCGTACTTTTCGGTCGAAAGCACGCTTCATCCGTTGCTGGTATAACTGCCCATGACAAATGGCTGCCAGCCTCTTTTCCTCAATCAGGCTCAACTCTTCATATCGGGTCCTTACCCATTCCGCCTCTTGCAATTTCACGTCCATCAGGACTCTCAAAGAGGGAATCTGAACCTCAACTGGTAGCACCGCTTCCATTCCATATACCAAAGAGAAAGGCGTTGCCCCAGTAGATGTACGCACCGAAGTTCGATACCCATGTAATGCAAACGGCAACATCTCATGCCAGTCTTTATAGGTTACCACCATTTTCTGCACAATCTTCTTTATATTCTTATTGGCTGCCTCAACCGCCCCATTCATCTTCGGACGATAAGGAGAAGAATTGTGATGCTCAATCTTGCATTCCCGGCACAACTCTGCCATCATCTTATTGTTTAAATTAGAACCATTATCAGTAATGATTCTTTCGGGAACCCCATATCTGCAAATGATGTCTCTCTTGAGAAACCTGGCAACGACCTGCTTCGTCACGTTCGTATAAGAGGCTGCTTCCACCCACTTGGTGAAGTAGTCAATAGCCACTAATATGAACCGATGCCCATTCGAAGTCGTGGGCTCAATCTTTCCAATCATATCAATGCCCCACATAGCAAACGGCCACGGAGACGACATCAAGCTCAATGGATTTGGAGGCACGTGCACCTTGTCAGCATAAATCTGGCATTTATGACACTTCCGCACGAAATTGAAACATTGGGCCTCCATTGTCATCCAATAATAACCTGCCCTCAGCAGCTTCTTCACCATTGCATTCCCACTGGCATGGGTACCGAACGACCCCTCATGAACCTCTTTCATCAATTGGCTTGCTTCCTTATCATCAACACATCTGAGCAAGACCCAATCAAAATTTCGTTTGTACAAAACCCCATCTTTATTCAGGTAGAACACCATGGCCAACCTCCGCAGAGTCTTTCGGTCCTTCTTGGATGCTCCCTCAGGATATTCTTGAGTCTCTAGATAGCGCTTGATATCGTAATACCACGGCTTCTCATCATCAGGCGCTGTGTCGACAGCAAACACATAAGCCGGTCTATCCAGACGTCCAACCTCAACACTGGGGAACTGATTCCACCACTGCACCTTAATCAAGGCGGCCAGAGTAGCCAAAGCATCTGCCAAAGGATTCTCCTCTCTAGGCACATGATGCATCTTCACCTTGGTGAAAAACGTCAACAATCTCCTCGTATAATCCCGGTATGGAACTAAATGAGACTGATGCGTATACCATTTTCTGTTAACTTGATTCACAACCAGAGCTGAATCTCCATATATAACAAGGTTCTTGATCCGCAAATCAATCGCCTCTTCAATCCCCAGGATACAAGCTTCATATTCAGCCACATTGTTGGTGCACTCAAATGTTAGCCAGGCAACAAAAGGAATGTGGGATCCTTTCGGCGTAACCAAAACAGCACCAACACCGCTACCATTCACGTTAACGGCCCCATCAAACATCAGAATCCATTCGGATTCAGGGTCAGGCCCTCCTCCGGGATTGGTTCCTCACAATCTTTCGATCTGAGAAACATGATGTCCTCATCAGGGAATTCAAACTTCATCGGTTGATAATCCTCAATAGGTTGCTGGGCGAGGTAATCAGACAATACACTCCCCTTGATGGCTTTCTGAGAGGTATACTGTATATCATATTCAGTCAAAATCATTTGCCACCTCGCAACCCGTCCGGTCAATGCTGGCTTCTCAAAAATGTACTTGATCGGATCCATCTTGGAAATCAACAAAGTGGTATGAACCAGCATATAATGCCTCAGTCGGCGAGCAGCCCAGACCAAAGCACAGCAAGTTTTCTCGAGCAGTGAATATCTTGTTTCACAATCGGTAAACTTTTTGCTAAGGTAGTATATGGCATGCTCTTTTCGACCAGACTCGTCATGCTGCCCCAATACACACCCCATAGACCCCTCGAGGACCGTCAAGTACAGAATTAATGGTCGTCCCTCCACAGAAGGCATCAGAATCGGAGGCTCCTGCAAATATTCTTGTATCCTTTCAAATGCCGCTTGACAATCACTATTCCACCTGACCGTTTGATCTTTTCTTAACAACTTGAATATCGGCTCACATGTGGCTGTTAGGTGAGATATGAACCGTGAAATGTAGTTCAATCTACCTAAGAAACCACGAACCTCTTTCTCTGTTCTCGGTTCAAGCATTTCTCTTATTGCTTTTACTTTAGCAGGATCAACCTCGATTCCTTTTTCACTTACAATGAACCCCAGCAATTTACCGGACCGCACTCCAAAAGTGCACTTGTTCGAATTCAACCTCAGTCTGAACTGTCTCAGCTGGTCGAACAACTTGGCCAGATCTACCAAATGCCCCTCTTCCGTTTGGGACTTTGCTATCATGTCATCAACATAGCATTCGATTTCATGATGAATCATATCATGAAACAAAGTCACCATGGCCCTCTGATAAGTAGCACCGGCGTTCTTGAGACCGAATGGCATCACCTTGTAACAAAAAGTGCCCCACGGTGTGATGAACGTTGTTTTCTCCATATCATCTGGCGACATTTTGATTTGATTATAGCCAGAAAAGCCATCCATGAAGGAAAACACCGAGAACTGAGCTGTATTATCTACCAACACGTCAATGTGAGGTAATGGAAAATCATCCTTCGGACTAGCTCGGTTCAGATCCCGGTAGTCCACACACATTCTCACCTTCCCATCTTTCTTCGGGACCGGCACAATGTTTGCGACCCAAGGCGGATAATTAGTGACAGCTAGGAAACCAGCATCCCACTGCTTCTGCACTTCCTCTTTGATTTTCATTGCCATGTCAGGTCGAGTTCTGCGCAACTTCTGCTTCACTGGAGGACAATCTGCTCTTAACGGTAGCTTGTGCACAACGATATCGGTATCCAACCCTGGCATATCTTGATAAGACCAGGCAAAGATATCAACATACTCTTTCAACAACGCTACCATTCTGCTCTTGACACTCCCCTCCAAAGCAGCCCCAATTTTCATCTCTTTCTTGACCTCGTCGGTACCCAGATTCACAACCTCAACTTGCTCCTCATGCGGCTGAATCACCTTCTCCTCTTGTTTCAATAACCTGGCTAATTCCCCTGGCAGTTCACAATCTTCTTCGCCTTCTTCTTCAGCATGATAGATCGGATTGTTGAAGTCATACGAGGGTGTAACAGGATTGTTATCAATAAGATCCGGAGAATGATCGCATCTGCATGAATGTTGATTCATGCATTGCTTTAGAACCGGAGCGAGACATATTGAAAACGAAAAATGAAAACATTGCCATTTTTATTTTGTTTTATTTTTAAACTGCAAAAATAAATGAAAAACAGGGAACACCGCTTTTAATTGAAAAACATCCTTTTATTTATGATGCAAAAACTTGCAAAATGAAACATGAGGTGGCCCTTACAATGAACCATTACGTGTCGGGCAACACGTATGGCTTTCATGCACATAAAATTGAAAACAGAAATTATTACTCTTCAAGCAGAGTGACCGTGATGATCTTTTCAGCCTTCCAGTTCTAGACTCCCATCCCTGGTGCGCACGGCTTTATCCATCGATCCATCTCGCAGTCGCTATCAGTTTCATCACCCACCATACAGATGTGATCTGGATCCAGCATTCCAGCACTGGTGAATGTGACTGACGGACGGCGTCCTCTGCCTTGTCCAGATGAGCCTCTGCCCGGCTGGTAACCCACTCCAAAGCGGTCTTTCTTGGTGGAGATGTCCATCATCTTCCCCCAACTAGGAGCTTCTCCACTCTTCACCACCTCGGCGGCCTGCTTATATGAAGAAATGGACGGTTTCTCCTCCTCTTTTGCAAAAAGAGCATTCTCTACCTTAACGGTTTCGAATGCTTGACTCGGCGTCTCCCATATCTCACCGTCCATCTCCACATATTTGAAGGATGAAAGGTGGCTGACAAAGATGTCTTCTTCTCAACACACGGTGACAACCTGTCCTTCCCAGATATACTTTAATTTCTGGTGCAAAGTCGACGTTACTGCCCCAGCAGCATGGATCCATGGGCGACCCAACAGGCAACTGTATGCCGGCTGAATATCCATGACATAGAAAACTGACTTAAACACCTCGGGCCCGATCTTCACCGGGAGCTCAACCTCTCCAAATACAGCCCGCTTCGACCCATCAAAAGCCCTCACTATCAAGTCAGTAGGCGTCAGCACCAATCCCTCACAATTCAGCTTTGCCAAGGCTTTCTTGGGCAACACATTTAAAGAGGAGCCAGTATCCACTAGCACGTGTGAAAGCACAGCTCCTTTACATTCCATTGCGATGTGTAAAGCCCGATTATGATTTCTTCCATCTACAGTCAGGTCCATGTCGGTGAACCCCAGCCCATGGCTGGCATGAACATTAGATACCACCGTCTCCAATTGATTAATAGTTATCTCTTGAGGAACATAGGCCCTCTTCAATATCTTCAGCAAAGCCTCTCTATGCCCCTCGGAGCTCAACAGCAATGACAGAATCGAAATCTTGGAAGGAGTCTGCTGCAGATGATCAACAAGCTTGTACTCAGACTTCTTGATAATTCTAAGGAATTCCTCCGCCTCATCATCAAGCTCTCTCTCCGACCCTCTAGGCGCCGGTGTCACATCAAGAGTACCTTCATTCATTACTGCTTGTTTTCCTTTTGCCCTGGCTAAAGCCTCGGCCTTATCTTTCTTTTCTTTTTCTCCTCCTCCTCCCCTCAACGCATCAGAAGCAAACAATCTTCCACTGCGAGTGAAACCACTAGGTCCGACATTATCCACCTTTGAAACGGTGGTTTCACTTGCAGTCTGGTCCTCTACCTTCTCTCCATTGCAATAAACTTCTCCCCCATAATGCCACGACACGGCATCATCTTTGTCATAGGGAATTGGTCCAGGTACCGTGATAGTAACTGGAGCCGCCTCAGCCAGAGTTGACAAATCAACCGGGTCGAAGTAAATTGTTATGGTGGAGACATCCTCCTTCCCCATATCCACCTTCTCAAACTTAATACTCCCTTCGTCCATCAGTCTCTGGACATTTTCCTTCAACAGTACGCACCCATCAGGGGCAACAGTGCACGCAGCACAACCATCATCACAGCCCGGATAGACCCTATTCAACAACAACTGCCTCTTGACCTCAGCCAAAGGAGTCTTTAATTGATCAACATTCAACAACCCGATTCTGTTCTCCTCAGAGATAACATTCACCCCCCTTTGACCATGCGCAGGCATGGGATTAGCATTCACATTTGGGGAAGGAGCAAAGTTGATAGCTTTTGAATCCACCAGGTCTTGGACTACATGCTTAAAAGCTTTGCAGTCTTCTACATTATGCCCCGGAGCACCTGAATGAAATTCACGCTTCGCATTCTCATCGAAACTGGCTGGCCTCTGATCAGGTCTCAAAGGTGCCAGAGTTCTCAACTGTACCAACCCCAGATCTTTCAGCTTTTTCAACAGGAAAGAATAGGTCACAGGCGGCCTATCAAACTGCCGATCGTTCATTCTTCCTCTGACTTGGTACCCAGCCCTCTGAGGCCTCTGCTGAAAAGGTTGTCTTTGTTGTTACGGTTGTTGCTGTTGCTGTTGTGTAGGCTGATTATCAGCAGGAATAGTTACCGCAGCAGTGTGCTGGTAGTAACGATCCCTGCTTTGTCCCCTCTGAGTGTATACAGCACTTGTATCACCCTCCTTCTTCCTTTGACCGTTTCCGAAGGGCTTCTTCGATCCTGATGACGAAGCGTTACCACCCTGGATCTTTCCGAGCTTCAGCCAACTCTCAATTCTTTCACCAGCTACCACAATGTCAGCAAAATTGGTAACTGGACAACCCACCATTCGCTCAGCAAAGGCCCCCTGCAGGGTACCCATGAACAAGTCTGACATCTCCCGGTCTACCAACGGAGGTTGAACTCTGGCAGCCAACTCCCTCCACCTTTGAGCATACTCTTTAAACCCTTCACTTGGCTTCTGAGACATACCCTGCAGCTGGGTACGACTGGGAGCCATGTCAGCGTTGAATTGGTACTGTTTAAAGAAGGCGTCACCAAGATCCTGCCAGCTCTTGATGTCAGCAGATTTCAGCTTGGTGTACCACTCCAAGGATCCTCCAGACAGACTGTCCTGGAAGAAGTACATCCACAGCTTCTGATCCATCGTGTATGCAGAAATCTTACGGACGAACGCTTGAAGGTGAGTTTCCGGGCAGGAACTCCCATTGTATTTATCAAAAGCGGACGCTTTGAACTTCTGTGGGATCACAATCCCCTCAACCAGCCCCATGTTTGACATTTTTACAACCCCGGGAGTGGCATAGCTTTCGAGAGCCCTGATCTTTTCTGCCAGCAACTGGATCTCCTTGTTGGGTGGTTGGACACCGTATTGCCCAAACGGCTCATTGTGCATAGAGAACTGATCAGCTTCCCTGTCTTCCTCCCTATCATCTTCAGTCCCAAAGAACGGAGGAAACAGGCTATCCTTCATATTATGGCCCATCTGACCGGGTTGACCACCTGTGGCAACACCAAAACCACCAACATTGTTTACCACGCCCACAGTCGTCCTCTTTCCACCTTCTCTAGAACCACCCAGCCCCTGGTTGGAGACACCATCCAGGTTGACACCACTGTTAGCAGCGGAGGCCCGCTCGAGCTTCTCAACTTTATCAGCCAATGCTTTTTGACCAACTGCAAAACCCTGCATGATGTTGATCAGTTCGTTCATTTTATCCTTCAGCTCAAGAACATCTGCGTTTGGTAGATCCATCAACCTTGGAGTGTTGCGTCTAGTGAAATATCTGTGAGGACGTGTTGAGTGCAAAGGTACAACTCTACGAGCACGAGCAATGATTCCTGAAACAATCAAGCACGTTAGCAACTGATACCTGCAACATAAAAACAAGTTATTATGATCATGCATGAATGCAGTGTTTATTCACACGAGGAACACTTTGTCTCTCGATCCTGGTGTCGCATCACGCGAAAAACCGGCGGGAAAACAAGAACAACAGAGCCGCCACCGTGCGTTATTTATCCCAAAAGAGGGAAAGGAAACGCTCAGAGTAAACCTGGGAAAAGAACATGGTCTCGCGACCAAAGAGAATGGGTTCGGGAGTCGGTTATGCGAAGGGAAGGTATTAGCACCCCTACGCATCCGTCGTACTCGACGGGATCCACGCACAATAGAAAGGAAAATGGTTGCTGAAACGCTGCTCACACACACACACACTGGCTGAAAGAGACACAAGAAACTGACTGAAACTGACTCGGCAGGATGTCGCATCCTGGGCCTACTTAGTCTATCAGGCATAGACATCAGAGTCGAAGTAGTTCGGACTGGGGAAACGACACATGCTCGCTAGGATATCGCATCCCATGCATACGTGTCTTCTCGGACGAGAGAAGAATCAGAGCATTCGTAGCTCGGCTGACACGCACACAAACAAACACAGGCAAAGGCAAACGTGGAGCCTGAATGCCAATCACTGGACTTACATCAGCATCCGAACCAACAAACCCACACTGGAACCCAAATGCCACTCGATGGTCTTACATCAACTTCCAAGCACACAACAAAGACACAGGCGCCCGGAGAGATCAGCTCATCTCCTGCCTACGTACCTCATCTGGTATGAGGATCAGGGCGACGTAGTTCCCCTACAGAGGGATACAGGACTAGCCTAACCAGATAACAGAGGGAGACACAACTAGGGAGACTACGACTCGAGCCTAGATGTTGTCATGCAAAATCATCCCTAAGTTAAGGTTTCTAGCTAACTGGCACAGGGAGCCAGCCTATCCTAAGCATGACTTGCACAGGAAGCAAGCCACACACACACTTAACTCGCACAGGAAGCAAGCCAAGCAAAACCTAACTTGCACAGGAAGCAAGTCTAAACTAACCCTAACTTGCACAGGAAGCAAGTCAAACAAACATACAAGCACAGATAGCACACCCTATAAACAAGCAAGTGGCTCAAACAAGGGTTAGGTTTTAGTCGAGGGGTCATATCAACCTCAACAGACAAACCTCTGGAACTGGGTGAATGTGCTCTTAACCTTGCCATTGAGGGGCTAAGGTGAAGCAGATGAAAGGTGAGTGAAGATAAGACTTCACAGCTCTTATCCCTGGCCTGGGAGAGCTTAAGACAAGAATGTGTGGGTTCAGAAGGTGGGAACCCTTCTACACATTTGATACTGACTCAACTGTACAATTGCACAAGATCTTGGGTTTTTATCTGTAATGCATCAACACAGTGGTGTGAGCAAAACAGAAGACACACTGAATAGCAGGGGATAGGTTGCTTATCCCTTGGTTCTGCCAATTGCCTCTTCACTTAGGAGGTCTTTGACTCTGTACAAGGACAAAAGTAAACAGTCACAAACATTGCCTCTTAAGGAGGACTTCAGACAGTTGCCTGGCCAAGTAACAGGCCAGGTCTTCCAGACTACATGAAGATAGAAAGTATACCTCAATGCAAATTGCTTATCAAGCAAAGCAAAGCAAAGTTCACAAGGAACTAAAAGCAACTAAAGTACCTGAAATCAGTCAAGCACAATTAGTATACAAATCAAAGTTAAATCAGAATGAAACAAAGGTTAACAGTCAACACAAGCAAGTGAATGTGCAAGGCACAAGGCTTAAGGCATGTGAGCCAAGCCACCTACAAAACAAACAAGTTAGTCAATGATATTTAAGCAAGCTCAATCAAAAAGAGTTGGTCTCATTGGTCATTTGTTGGTCAACCTGAAAACACAAGCTCAAAAGTGAGTAACAGGACCACTAGGACAAGCCTAGGGTCAAAAAGGAATGAAAAAGTCAAAACAGCAAAGGGCAAGCATCCAAAATCATGTTCAAACAATTAAGAAACACAACCAATTGGGTTCACATTCATATCAATCACTATCATCATTTCATGAACAATTTAGGTCAAAGTGTTGCAAACAGAAACTCATAGAAGTCAACAGCAAGACTTAACTCAAAAGCAATCTTAAACATTTCCAAAAATCATCAAATAAATCATGACGAATCACAACCCACAGCATGGTAAGCATGTCAAATTTCATATCATTTGGACAAGAGGAAGGCAGTCAATGAAAATCAGAAAGTCAAAGCAATTTTGAACATGCTCAAAGAAGTCAACCAAACATGCATCAACTTAGAAAAATCATAAATCAGGGATGGTGTATGATAAATGAATGGGACTAAAACCATGGCAAAGATGAGGATGTCTAGTTATCTCATGTAAAATTTCATGTCCATCTAATAAAGTATGAGAATCTCACAAATGAAATGGGAACATGTGTCACAAAAAGTCAACATATGACTAAACAGGGGAGAAAATCTCAAACAATTAGGAAATGCCACAAATAAATCCAGGAAAATTCACATGTAAACTAGACATACAAGAGTACATTCATGCAAAAATTCAAACCAATTTGAGTTCAAGAAGCATGGTAATGAAAATCATGAATTTGGACATCAATGGTGTGACACAAGTTGTCACACCCTAATTCAAAAAATCATATCTCACAAACCAGCAATGATAAATTCACAAACTCTACACCAAAATCACCATGAGTGTGTCTAGTTTAAGCACAAAAAATTTGGGAGCCATTGGATAAAGTATCACCATTTCACAAATGTTTTGGCAAAGTGTACAAAATATGAGCACATGTCACAAACCCTTATACCAATTAAAATCCACTCATCACAAAATTCTGGAAAAATCATGATAAAAAAGTAGAGATCCAGATGAACACAATGCAAAAAATCCCATGAAATTTGGATTAAAATTGGTGGAGTTATGATTTTTACAAGATGAATATCACAAATGAAATAAAAATTGAAAACACACATGGACTAATGGGACCAAGGGGCACGGCCATGGCATTTTTGTAATTAACGTGGCCACTTATCCAAACGGCCGCGTTTTGGTCCAGACAATGAAATAATGTGATTGGTCATGGGGGCACGGGTACAGTAACACGGCCTGCAAAACAGAAAACCAAGGCAAACGCATTCTGGGCTGAAGCTTAGGGTTTTCAACAGTAATGTTCATCATCAATGATGAACAAAAATCCCAGAAATGGGAATCAAATATACCATCATGATCAGCAAACAACATACAGTCCAAATCCAACCGTGGTTTTCATTAAATCGAGCTGGACAATAAGAAACAAGCAAAAACAAGTTTGAATCACCAACATTCATTTCAACATAACTCAACCATTACTCAACCATTTTTCATGATGTAAAGCTTATTGGAATCAGCACATCAAGACCTACACTAAGCACATCATAGTTTTGTAAATAGTGGAAGTCGAAAACTCACCTAAGTTGAAGAACAGTCGTGGTACAGTGGTTTTTTGATGTTGTTGATTTGAAACAGATGAAGCAAGGCCCTCCAAATGATGATTGGTGAAGAAAGCTTGGTTCATGGATGCTTGCTCGTGCTTGAAATCCAATCTGCCATGGATGGTGTGTTTGAGAACAGTTGGACAAAGGCTCCTTCCAGTTGGAGAGAAATGGTTGCAATGTGCTCACAAGGTTGTTTGAATGATGTTTTAGGCAAGGCAATGCTCAGTTCTTTGAGAGTTTTGGACAGTTTTTTTGGAAAAAATGCAAAAATGTGATTTTTGAGAATATCAGTTTTCTGTGTTGGTTTGCAGCTGCTAGTTAGGGGTTTCAATTGACAGAAAAAAAATGATGTTAAAATCTGCTATCTTGTGGTACAAATCTCAATCCATGGAAATATGGGATAGAGTTGGTAAAAAATGTACTTTCTTTCAATTTTCAAGCAACTTGGCATGGGTGTATGTACTTGCACGAATTTGACTTTGTAACATGACCAAAACCAAATTTCTGAGCTATTTCAATTGGCCAAATGGTTAAAAGATGATTATTTTGAAAAGTCAAAATTCAACTCACTTGAAATTAAATAAGACAAGTTCAAAAATGCCATTTTGATTGGTGAAGTTTTGGTACATGAAAGTTACATTTTTGGAAAGAGGGGATCAAATGTGACTTGTAGGAAAAAACCCCACCAAAATTGGCCAAATGGTTTGAGAGATATGGCCTTTTGAAGTTCAAGAATTTTTGAAAATGAATTGATCATAACTTGCCAACCATACATGGGAATTGAGTGTTCTTGGACTTTTTGGAAATGGGAGAACAAGATCTTCAACTTTCATGTTGGGAAAAAATTCATTTGAAGCTTGTATCATGATGTAAGTTTGAGGATCAAGACTTTCCATTTTTGGTAAGTTTCAGTTACAGGTCCAGTTTCCATTTTTGGAAATTTCTGATCTGGCTTCAAATTCTTCCATGATGTTGTTTGACATGATATATGAGGCTTATATGGACATGAATGAGACCTCTCAAACCAAATCCAACCATCAAAATCACTGATTAAATGGACAGTTCACCAACAGTTGACTTTTAGGGTTTCTGACTGATTGTGCATTGACTGATGACTTCTGAACATCCAATCCTTGACCAAAACACTTCAAATGGATCCCCAAGTCATGTGAACATGTTGGACCAACCCTAGGGCCTTGGCTCCTAGAGAAATGCACTTGCCTGCTTGACTGACTGATCTCCTGACCAGTTTGACCTAATTTCTTGATTGGCTTGCACTTGAGGCAAATGGGACAATGCAATGCTATGCAGTGGACCATGTTATGCTATGACCTAATATGAGAATGTATGTACAATGATAGGTGCAAATTTGAGGTGCTACAGCTGCCCCTATTCAATCAGCTGGGAACCCGAACGGATGAGAGTAACGGTTGTCAGACTTTCAGGGTAAACAGGGATTGAATACCAAGAACCGTAGAATTTGCACTCTGCTGGATATGATACAAGGAGAACCACGTCATTTACCGATGACGCCTGCAATTGACAACTTCAGAAAGGCGAAACCATTTACCGATGGTTAGAAACTGGAAATTTGATATTTACCGATATCAACTTCAGCGAGACCATTTACCGACGGCTGCTGGGAAAACAACTTCTGGAAAAAGGAAACCATTTACCGATGGTTAAAACTTGATATTTACCGATATCAACTTCAGTAAGACCATTTACCGATGGCTGCTGGGAAACAATTTGATGTAGAAAGGAAGCAAAACCATTTACCGATGGTGGCTTCAAAGAAACTTGACATTTACCGATATCAACTTCAACCCGACCATTTACCGATGGCTACTGCAACTGGGGATCTGATATTTACCGATATCGAAGAAAACGGGGCCATTTACCGATGGCGTCTCCACTTGGGGAGGAACAAAATCTTTGTGGTGTAACCAGACAAGACGTTTACCGACGACCTCTTGGGATCTTGATTTCATCAACAAGGAAACAAAGCATGACCAGACATTTACCGATGACTGGGATGAGACTCGACGTTTACCGACATCGAAAGATGATGTTTACCGACATCCAAAAACGACCAGACATTTACCGATGACCGGGGAACACTTTACTAAGGGAAAAAACAAATATTTGCAACTGGAAACCAGATAGGACATTTACCGATGACTCTACTGGGGATCTCTAGCTGGGGATTATCAGACATTTACCGATGACTGCAGAAAAGACTCGATGTTTACAGACATCGAAAGATGATGTTTACCGACATCAAAAAAATGACCAGACATTTACTGATGACTGGGTGAGATTCGATGTTTACCGACACCGAAACAATGGTGTTTACAGGCACCAACAATAATGACCAGACATTTACTGATGACTGGGGAGAATACCCGATGTTTACAGACACCGAAACAATGGTGTTTACAGACACCCAAAATGATGACCAGACATTTACTGATGACTGGGGAGAATACCCGATGTTTACAGACACCGAAACAATGGTGTTTACCGACACCAAACAAAGAAACACACGCGGGCGCTGGCATGACACTTACCGGTATCACAAGAACGTCATCTTAGATATGTCAAGGCAAGGTTGACCACTTGCTGGGGGTCTCACTGGGGAGACACAAACTTTCTGTCACCAACGGGTGAGGTAATAAACTTCTGTGGGGATATCAATCCTGAATGCTGTCAAGAGCAACTGTAGCAGACTTACTGTGCTGATGTTGAATGAAATGATCCGCCTCTGCCGGGGATATGGTCTGGTGAGGTTAACACATGAATGCATATGTTTGAATTTTTCTATGGCGTAATGCTCCATATGGAATGGAAATGCTACGCAGTTTGAGGATGCAATGATCACTAAAAATGCAAAAATGCAAAATGATGAAAAACTCCGGCTGGGGAGCCAAAACTGATCGGGTACTCCAACTCTTCGGGGAGACTCTGCAGGGAGAGCAACGACTTCTCACTCATGTTGGAGAATAGCACTGCTGCTGGGGAAAGGTAAACTCCGCTGGGGATATCCTTCAGTCCACAGATAGGATAAATGCTGGAGATAAATTTCAATGAGTCTGCCTCACTCGGGAGGAAATCGGCAAATACAGGCCTGCTGGGGATAGGCAATCCTTAGATCTGTTGGGGAATAGAAGGCACTATCCACAGACGTCTCCGCAGGGGGACATAGCTCTGATAGCTTCCAAACTTGCTTGGGGAAAATATCTGTTGAGGAAACGTCCTCACAGATGCCAATCTGAACAAACAGCACAACAAAATGCCCCCAGGGGATACATGGACAAGATACGCTCAAGTGTCCTCAACATTCAAAATGATTTTCAAATGTTTCATCATCCTGCAAGCTATTGTTTAGCCTTCATGTTCTTATATGCAATGCTTATCAAAAATTCGGACATTTTTGCAAACAAAACAGTAAAAATAAAAACCAAAGAGCTATTTATCTGAATAACGACTTTTATTGATTGAAAATGTGCCTGAAAAGGCAAATACATTGGGGAGCAATTCCTAGGAAGAGGTAATTGCTCACAAAAGGAAAAAATCTATCCTAATGGCAATGTGAACACGGTATCCACTATTTCCCAATTCTGTTATAACTCACAGATCATCAGTTTTCCTCCCAACTCCTTTCTTTCTGAGAAGAATGACTGGACGGATCACATCTTTCGAGATGGCAGACGACAAAGCTTGATGAAGCACGGACAACTCAGACTGTAGTCTTCGCTTTAATCCCTCTTTTGGCTGGATCGCCCTTTCGGGTTTTCAATCCACCGGGATACCCATTTTTGCCTAAGCCGCCCTTGCGGGTTTTCGACTTACCGGGTGTACAAATTCTTTTCATTTTATCCCTAATTTTTGCCCGAACCTTTTCTTTCTGTTTTTTGGTTCGCCGGGATGCCCTTTTTTTGCCTGGACTCTTTTTTCTTTTTGTCCAGCGGGTCAATTTATGCGAAGTATTTTTTGACTACATCTGAGTTAACAGGAGACGGAAAGTCTTCACCATCCATAGTTGTAAGCATCAAGGCTCCACCGGAGAAGACCTTCTTCACAACATACGGACCTTCATAATTAGGAGTCCACTTGCCCCTGTTATCTGCACCGGGAGGGAGGATCCTCTTCAAAACTAGATCACCGATCTGATAGCTTCGAGGACGCACTTTCTGATCAAAGGCTCGCTTCATCCTTCGCTGATACAACTGTCCATGACATACAGCTGCTAGCCGTCTCTCTTCGATAAGGCTCAACTCGTTAAACCTTGTTCGAATCCACTCGGCTTCGTCCAGCTTGACATCCAATAAAACTCTCAGAGAAGGAATCTCCACTTCAACAGGTAGGACAGCTTCCATACCATACACAAGGGAGTAAGGGGTTGCCCCGGTCGACGTACGTACTGAGGTACGGTACCCATGCAAAGCGAAAGGCAGCATCTCATGCCAATCCTTGTACGTAACGACCATCTTCTGCACAATCTTCTTGATATTCTTGTTTGCCGCTTCTACAGCACCATTCATCTTCGGTCTGTAAGGAGAAGAATTGTGATGTTCAATCTTGAAATCTTTACAAAGCTCTTTCATCATCTTGTTATTGAGATTCGAACCATTGTCAGTGATGATTCTCTCAGGAACTCCATAACGACATATGATTTCTTTCTTGATGAACCGGGTAACCACTTGTTTGGTAACGTTAGCATAGGAAGCTGCTTCCACCCATTTGGTGAAATAGTCAATCGCTACCAAAATGAAGCGATGTCCATTCGAAGCAGTGGGCTCAATCTTCCCAATCATATCAATGCCCCACATGGCAAACGGCCAAGGCGAATTCATGACATTCAGAGGGCTTGGTGGTACATGCACCTTATCAGCATAGATTTGACACTTATGGCACTTCCGAGCATACTTGAAACAATCGGATTCCATAGTCATCCAGTAATAACCCGCTCTCAACAATTTCTTAGCCATTGCATGTCCGCCGGCATGAGTACCGAAGGAACCTTCATGAACTTCCTGCATTAACATGTCCGCCTCGGGTCTGTCCACGCATCTGAGCAAGACCATGTCAAAGTTTCTCTTATACAGCACATCATCCTGATTCAAATAGAAGCTTCCAGCTAGCCTCCTCAGGGTTTTCTTGTCATTCTTCGACGCACCTTCAGGATACTCCTGAGTCTTGAGGAAGTTCTTGATGTCATAATACCACGGCTTCTCATCAATCACAACAGACTCGGCTGCAAACACATACGCAGGCCTCTCGAGTCGATTCACCGCAACATGTGGCACATGATTCCACCAATGAACTTTGATCATAGACGACAAAGTTGCCAAAGCATCAGCCATTTGATTCTCATCCCGGGGGACATGATACAACTTCACCTTCTTGAAGAACGTCAGTATTCTTCTGGTGTAATCTCTATACGGAATCAAATGCGGCTGGTTCGTATTCCAATCTCCGTTGACTTGATTGATCACTAGAGCGGAAT
Organism: Lathyrus oleraceus; assembly: GCF_024323335.1. Taxonomy (NCBI): domain Eukaryota; kingdom Viridiplantae; phylum Streptophyta; class Magnoliopsida; order Fabales; family Fabaceae; genus Lathyrus; species Lathyrus oleraceus. The sequence continues at coordinate 62,879 of NW_026112495.1, forward strand.
CTCCATAAATGTCAAGCGTTTTGATCCTCAGATCAATGGCTTCTTCTATCCCCATGATACAAGCCTCATACTCAGCTTCGTTGTTGGTGACGTCAAACGTCAATCTGGCAGAAAAAGGTATATGAGCACCTTTAGGATTGATCAATACTGCCCCAACACCGTTACCATTCATATTCACAGCCCCATCAAACATCAGTGTCCATTTGTCATCCGGATCCGGTCCTTCCTCGACAAGAGGCTCTTCGCAATCTTTCATCTTCAGATACATGATGTCTTCATCAGGGAATTCAAACATCATAGGCTGATAATCTTCAATCGGTTGCTCGGCGAGGTAGTCTGACAGAATACTACCTTTGATGGCCTTTTGTGACGTGTACTGAATATCATATTCTGTTAGAATCATCTGCCAACGAGCAACGCGTCCGGTGAGAGCTGGTTTCTCAAAGATGTACTTCACTGGATCCATCTTAGAAATCAATAAGGTAGTATGGTTCAACATATACTGCCTCAGTCGGCGAGCAGCCCAGGCCAAAGCACAGCAAGTTTTCTCGAGCAGTGAATATCTTGTTTCACAGTCGGTAAACTTTTTGCTAAGGTAGTATATGGCATGCTCTTTTCGACCAGACTCGTCATGCTGTCCCAATACACACCCCATCGAGTTCTCAGTCACTGACAGGTACATTATCAGAGGTCTCCCTGGAACTGGAGGTATAAGGATTGGAGGTTTCTGTAAATACTCTTTAATCTTGTCAAAAGCCTTCTGACAATCATCATTCCACTTGATCGCCTGATTCTTTCTGAACAGTTTGAAAATTGGTTCGCACGTGGCTGTTAGATGAGATATGAACCTTGCAATGTAGTTCAATCTCCCTAAAAACCCACGGACTTGCTTCTCCGTTTTTGGTTCAGGCATCTCTTGAATAGCTTTGACTTTCGCTGGATCAACCTCAATCCCTTTCTCACTGACAATGAAGCCTAAAAGCTTCCCTGATCTCACCCCAAACGTACACTTGTTCGGATTCAACCTCAGCTTGAACTTTCTCAACCGGTCAAACAGCTTCTGCAAATTAACCAGGTGCTCCTCTTCTGTCTGCGACTTCGCAATCATATCATCTACGTACACTTCAATTTCTTTGTGCATCATGTCATGAAAAAGAGTCGTCATTGCCCTCTGATAGGTAGCACCAGCATTCTTTAGCCCAAATGGCATCACCTTATAGCAGAACGTGCCCCAAGGTGTAATGAATGTCGTCTTTTCCATGTCCTCTGGCGCCATCTTGATCTGATTATATCCGGAGAAACCATCCATGAAAGAGAATACCGAGGATTGAGCCGTATTATCAACCAATACATCAATGTGAGGTAATGGGAAATCATCTTTCGGACTCGCTCTATTCAAATCCCGGTAATCGACACACATTCTGACTTTACCATCCTTCTTCGGCACAGGAACGATGTTGGCCACCCATGGGGGATAACTTGTAACAGCCAAAAAACCTGCATCCCACTGCTTCTGAACCTCTTCCTTGATCTTAGTTGCCATATCAGGACTCGTTCTACGAAGCTTCTGCTTGACCGAAGGACATCCTTCTCTAAGAGGTAATCGATGCACCACAATGTCTGTATCCAACCCAGGCATATCTTGATATGACCAGGCGAATATCTCCACATATTCTCTCAGCATCTCAATCAGCCTCCTCTTGACAGAGTCCTCTAAAGCAGCCCCAATCTTGATTTCTCTTTTGGCGTCCTCAGTACCCAAATTAACAACCTCCAACTCCTCCTGATGAGGTTGGATGACCCTTTCCTCCTGCTTCAGCAATCTGACCAATTCTGCAGGGAGTTCACAGTCTTCCTCACTCTCCTCTTCAGCTTGGTAGATGGGATTGTCGAAATCATACTGAGCCATAACAGAACTGTTCATAGTGAATGCCATAAGATCGCTTCTGCATGTTTAATGCTTTGTTTTAGAAAAAGAGTTCAATAAAGTCACAAAAAACAAAAACATTGCCATTTTTATTGTTTTGAAAAAAGATGAAAACAAAAAATAGAAAGACAGGGATCACAAAGTTTGATTTCAAAAAATGTCCTTCATTAATGATAATCATTAAAACATGATGAGGCCCTACAATGAATCACTACGCCTTGGGCAGAACGTAGGATTTTCATGCAAAATGACAAAACAACAGAAAATTACTCTGTCAGAAGAGTAACTTGAACCACTTCTTCAGCCGTCCAGTTGTTGATAGACCCCCCTGGTGCACACGGGCGAACCCAGTTGTCCAAATCACAATCACTGTCACAGTCTTCACTACCGGTTGCAGAGACGTCGCCATGATTCATCAGCCCAGCGCTGGTAAAGGTACTCGGACCCGCTTGACCATTCTGCTCTGCTTGGAGAGGCTCATAACCAACGCCAAATTTGTCTTCTTTAACAGGCAAATCCACCATCTTGCCCCAGCCTTCAGCTTTGCCAGAATCAACAACCTCCTTAGCCTGCTTGTAAGAAGTAATTGAAGCACCTGGCTTCCTCTGCTCAGCGTACGCCACTTTCTCAAGAGCCACAGTCTCAAACGCCTGACATAAGGTTTCGTGGATCTCGCCATCCACCTCAACATACTTGAACGAGGATAGATGACTCACCAGAATCTCTTCTTCACCGCACACAGTCACAATCTGACCGTTCCAGACATACTTGAGCTTTTGATGGAGAGTCGACGAGACTGCCCCTGCTGCATGAATCCATGGACGCCCCAATAAACAACTATAGGCGGGCTGGATGTCCATAACATAGAAGATGATATCGAATACCTCAGGACCTATCTTCACAGGCAAGGTAACTTCCCCACACACAGAACGTTTGGATCCGTCGAAAGCACGAACGATCAGGTCACTGGGAGTAAGCACAAACCCTTCCACATCAATCTTCTTCAGAATCTGCTTAGGCAGCACATTCAGCGACGACCCGGTGTCTACCAATACGTGAGACAACACTGCCCCCTTGCACTCCATGGTGATGTGCAAGGCTTTGTTATGGTTTCGCCCTTCAGGCGGTAAGTCCAGGTTGGTGAAACCCACACCATGCCTGGTGCTCACATTGGCCATCACACCCTCCAGTTGATTGACAGAAATCTCCTGAGGCACGTAAGCCAGATTCAACATCTTCAGCAAGGCATTACGGTGTGCCTCAGAGCACAACAACAGTGAAAGTATAGAAATCTTGGACGGAGTTTGATTCAACTGATCTACAATCTTGTAGTCACTCTTCTTGATTATTTTCATAAACTCCTCCACGTCCTTCTCAAATGACCCCTCGGGCGCTTCCTTTGGACAGGTTCTTCCTCAACCACAGCTTGCTTACCCTTTGCTTTGGCGAGAGCCTCAGCATTATTGTCCCTCAAAGGCTGCGGTGCGAACAGACGACCGCTTCTGGTAAAACCTCCTGGACCCCCTACATTATCCACAGCCGGACCAACAGTTGCAGGAACTCTATTCGGTAAACCAATTGTCACTGGAGTTTGATTCACTGGTCTCGTCTGACTTTCAGCCCTTCTGTTACTGCGGTAAGCATTATCATACTTCCACGGCACGGCTCTACTATTCTCAACAGCCCTTCTTCCAGACGCAACGATAGTAGTTGGAGCACTGATGGTTACAGGCACGGAAATGGTAACTGGGGTACCATTTGTTGCAGGTGCACTAACGACCCTTTGTCCACGTCCTTCAGACGGTTTAAAGTAAATGGTGATAGTTGACACTGTTCCACGATCTTTTACAGCCCTACTGAATTGCAAACAACCCTCATCCATCATACCCTGGATACCGGCCCTTAACTGGTCGCAACCATTCTCAGATTCTGCACAGCCCAAACAATCCTCATCACAGCCCGAGTAGACACCCCCATTCAGCAGACGGCCCTTCACAACTAGCAGAGAAGTCTGAACATCATCAACATTAACAACCAGATCTTCAGCTTCTTTCCCCTCAATATTGTTCACTCTATGCCCACCATGCTGAGGCATAGGGTTGTTTACGACGTTAGGCACTGGAGCGAAGTTGATCGCCTTGGCATCGATCAAATCTTGGACCTTGTGCTGGAGAGCCCGACACTTCTCAGTATGATGCCCTGGTGCCCCAGAGTGAAAGTCACAACGGACGTTGGCGTCGTACCCAGGAGGCAATACTGTAGGCGGAGCCATTGTACGCAACTCAACCATCCCCAACCTGAGTAGTTCGGGCAGCAGTTCGGCGTACGACATGGGTAGCGAATCAAAACGTCGATCAGGCATCCTTTGTCTGGGCTGATACGGACGTTGCTGTTGTTGTTGTTGTTGCGGTTGTTGAACTCTTTGTTGTTGTTGTTGACGAGGCTGAGGTGCCGGAATGGTCACTGCAGCAGCTTGACGGTATTCACTTCTGTTCTGATCTCTGCGGTGTTGAACAACATTAGTTTCACCCTCTCTTCGACGAGGTGCCCCAGCAAATGGCTTCTTAGAAGAAGAGGAACCAGTATCTTGGATCTTCCCAGTTTTAATCAAACTCTCAGTCCTCTCTCCACAAATGACAACATCAGAAAAACTACCGAATGGGCAGCTCCCCATCCGGTCCATAAACACACCCTGAAGAGTGCCGATAAACATATCTGTCAACTCCCTCTCCAGCATAGGGGGTTGAACTCTAGCAGCCAGTTCACGCCACCTCTGGGCGTACTCCTTGAAGCTCTCATTGGATTTCTGACAAAGACTCTGCAGCTGAGTCCGGCTCGGTGCCATGTCCATGTTGTGTTTGTATTGCCTCAAAAAGGCCTCACCCAGATCCCTCCAACAGCGGATAGAATCTCTCTTCAATTCCATGTACCAGTCCAAAGAAGCCCCAGATAGACTATCTTGGAAAAAATACATCCACATCTTTTCATCATCGGTATACGCAGAGATTTTTCGATAATAAGCCTGCACATGGGTGCGAGGGCAAGAAGTACCGTTGTATTTATCGAAGGACGGTGCTTTGAACTTGTAAGGGATTCTCAAACCTTCCACCAACCCCATATTGGTAACATCAAAACCGAGAGAATTCTGACATTCCATAGCTCTAATTTTCTCAGCAAGGGCATCAACTTTACGATCCCTCTCATCAACCCTTCCCAGAACATCTTCGTCTTCACTGATCAGAGTGAACATATCCTCTTGTCTGTCAACAATCGGAGCAGGATTACGGGCCGGGACACGGACTGCTCTGGCATTAGCGGCATCTGGAACAATAGGTTGACCGTTGATTCGAATACCCCCCAACTCATCACCTACAGCATAGTTGTTGATGGGTACAGCAGCAGCAACATTATTATCATTGACCGGGCCTCCCTCTGGCGGAGCATGGTTGACCGGTGGAATTGCAGCTTCTTGTCTCTGAACCATGGCTCGAAGTTCTTCTTGACCTTGTGCAACCCCTTGCATCATATTCATAAACTGGGCCATGTTAGCCTTCATCTCAGCCAACTCTGCTTGAACTTGATCCATACCTCTCTGTTGATTCAGTCTTGTTGAGTAGCGGTGCGGACGTTGATCAGCTATCCTGCCTGAACAGGAACCAAGAGTGAGAAGTCACGACCAAGAACACCTGTTATGCAAAATGATATGAGTATGGTGCTAATGATGCGTATGATGCACATGATATGTTCATTCCTCAGGCATTCAAAGAGCCTGAGTCATCCTCAAAAGATGGCAACCTGCAGCAAGAACAACATAGAAGCACAGAAACAACATACACAAGAGTGATGAGTACAAGGTGAAACCAACAACCTCATCTATATGAGTAACAGGATCATACAACAAAGTCGACAAAGAAAATCCAAACAATCGGAGTACAACAATGAATCCCATCCAACAAGCCTGGAGGTGATTCTCAACATACATATCAAAGATACAAGCTAAGACAAACGGCCTCCCGGAATGAGAGTCTTCAAGTACTGACACTGGTCTATCAACAGGTCACATTCTGAACATTCTGGCAAAAGAGTGATCTTCTCCTTCAGTTGTCGTCTAAGCTCTACCACTTCTCCTCCAAGGTAGTTCTCTGATGCCTGTCTCAAGTCTACTTCCTTCTTCAACTGGATGTCTTTATCTCTGAGTTGCTTCTCCAAGTCTCTGATCTTCTTCTGATAGCTGGCCTCAACTCTCTGCAGCCTCAAGCACTCCCGGTGTTCTGCATCTAACATGCTCTCCACCTCCTCGTAGGATCTCTTCTTGCTTCTCAGTCTACTAGCATCTTCTTCTCGCACTCCTCTGAGTTGATGAGCCAAGTTCAACCTATCAGCTTTGGCTTTGTACAACTCCATCTGGGTATCTTGCTCCTTCTCTCTCAAACGGCGATTCTCCATCAGGGCTTGCTTGTAGTGCTCCGCAGGCACACTCTCAGCAAGGATCAAAGGTGGTTGCTCGTGCAACGGCTCCATCCTATCGTAGGGTAACAACAAAGTTTCTACTCTCTCCTTGACCCAATCAGTGTAATCGGGCATAGCAACGGCAAACTTCTTCCCTAAGACAGATCCGTCCTTCACACCAACAGACTTCCAAGCTCTCCCTATCTGCTCCAATCTATCCGGGTCACTCTGCTTCTCAAAATACACACTTTCTGCTACCTCAGCCTCAAGTGGTCTTCCCTTCATCACAAACCCCAATTGGCGGAGAGAAAGAACCGGGTTGTAATTGATGCAACCCCTAGTCCCTATGAGTGGCACATTACGGAATCCTCCACAGCTCATAATGACGTTACGCACATCCATCCGGTAAGATTGCCATCTGATATCATAGGAAGTAAGAGACATAACCCTCTGAGTCCACTTATGCGTGCTCTGAGCATCCACAAAAGGTCCACTGACTGGCAGGAGAGACAAGAACCATCTGAGCAAAAGCGGGAGACAACACCTGATAGCCCCACCCTTACCATGCTTACTGTGAATAGCACAGTAAGTGTCAGCTAACAGAGTAGGAACTGGATTTCCTCCAATGAAAATACTGACTGCAGCATAGTCAACAAAATTGGGCATACTCGGAAACAGGACGATCCCATAGATCATGACGGCCAACTGAGCATGAAAGGCTTCCCAACTTCCCTTCTCTGCTTCTTCTCTAGCTACCCTCAACAGAAACTTCAAAGGCAATCCTACAACATCCCCACTGGACTTCCAACTATCACTGACTTCCTTGATACCCAAATGAAGAGCTCTGGCAACAACTCTGAAATCAACCTCCTTGGGCACATCCAAGAAAGGAACCTGATACCGGACCGGGACACTCAGCAGAATGGAGTACTCGTCAAGAGTAGGCGCCAACTGATAATCTTGAAAGGTGAAACAATGAAGCTCTGGGTCGTAGAACTGTAGAAGAGTCTGCAACGGTACCGGATCGACTACCATCTTCAACAGTGTCAGAATATCTCCATACTGGTCAACAAACCCCTTCTGGTTACCACTGGTCACAAGGTTACTCAACTCAATCAGAGACGTCAAAGGTTCACGGTGAAAGCTGTAGGAACAAGTCTTCCGCTTCAACTCTGGGACTGTTGCCATCTCTATCAGTGAACAAGCTCTGGAATGTACCTGAGAAATGATATGCATGCAGGGATTAGTTTTTTTCTTTTCTTTTTTTTTATTTTCCCCTTTTTTTTGTATCTTTTTTTTGCGTTTCTTTTGAAAAATAAATATGCTATGATGCAAATGATGCAGACACGACTGGTTGGCTGTGTCTCTCAGAACACAGGATCAAAGCTTCGGTTTGAACTCGGAACCACGAATTCGTCTGAAACCCAAAGTCATCTGAGACCCCAAACTTCTGAACCAATAGTCGCCAACAGGATCACAAGTCACCAACAAGTCACCAACAAGTCACCAACTGTACCTGTAATAATGATCATTCCCTCCCCACTCACGGGTATCGTCTAGGCCAGGGTAAGGTCGAGAGAAACGCAGCATAAATAACCTTTCGCAGAACATCATCATATACACACCCGAAGTATGCAACGATAATATCCCACCAGGGTCTGAACTGCTCGTGATATCAATGTTCCGCTAAGTGGCGCAATACCACCCGCTTCCCATGAATCACTCTATTCCTAAGTATCCTAGATTTCACTCATGGCCTGGGTATTGGGCCTTTTACCTCATGTAACTCCCACCCCAACAGAGAGAAACAGACAACCAGCCAGGTGAACAGATGAATATGAATGCAAACATTAATGCAAACATAAATGCAAACAATAAATAAATGAATGCAATAAATACAACAGCAAACATCAACCAAAACCCTAACCTAGAGAGCGCTAGGAGAGACTCGCCCAGGGAAGACGGACCAGCACAGGTCAACTTCTCTATGAGTCCCCAGCAGAGTCGCCAGCTGTCGCATCACGCGAAAAACCGGCGAGAAAACAAGAACAACAGAGCAGCCACCGTGCGTTATTTATCCCAAAAGAGGGAAAGGAAACGCTCAGAGTAAACCTGGGAAAAGAACATGGTCTCGCGACCAAAGAGAATGGGTTCGGGAGTCGGTTATGCGAAGGGAAGGTATTAGCACCCCTACGCATCCGTCGTACTCGACGGGATCCACGCACAATAGAAAGGAAAATGGTTGCTGAAACGCTGCTCACACACACACACACTGGCTGAAAGAGACACAAGAAACTGACTGAAACTGACTCGGCAGGATGTCGCATCCTGGGCCTACTTAGTCTATCAGGCATAGACATCAGAGTCGAAGTAGTTCGGACTGGGGAAACGGCACATGCTCGCTAGGATATCGCATCCCATGCATACGTGTCTTCTCGGACGAGAGAAGAATCAGAGCATTCGTAGCTCGGCTGACACGCACACAAACAAACACAGGCAAAGGCAAACGTGGAGCCTGAATGCCAATCACTGGACTTACATCAGCATCCGAACCAACAAACCCACACTGGAACCCAAATGCCACTCGATGGTCTTACATCAACTTCCAAGCACACAACAAAGACACAGGCGCCCGGAGAGATCAGCTCATCTCCTGCCTACGTACCTCATCTGGTATGAGGATCAGGGCGACGTAGTTCCCCTACAGAGGGATACAGGACTAGCCTAACCAGATAACAGAGGGAGACACAACTAGGGAGACTATGACTCGAGCCTAGATGTTGTCATGCAAAATCATCCCTAAGTTAAGGTTTCTAGCTAACTGGCACAGGGAGCCAGCCTATCCTAAGCATGACTTGCACAGGAAGCAAGCCACACACACACTTAACTCGCACAGGAAGCAAGCCAAGCAAAACCTAACTTGCACAGGAAGCAAGTCTAAACTAACCCTAACTTGCACAGGAAGCAAGTCAAACAAACATACAAGCACAGATAGCACACCCTATACACAAGCAAGTGGCTCAAACAAGGGTTAGGTTTTAGTCGAGGGGTCATATCAACCTCAACAGACAAACCTCTGGAACTGGGTGAATGTGCTCTTAACCTTGCCATTGAGGGGCTAAGGTGAAGCAGATGAAAGGTGAGTGAAGATAAGACTTCACAGCTCTTATCCCTGGCCTGGGAGAGCTTAAGACAAGAATGTGTGGGTTCAGAAGGTGGGAACCCTTCTACACATTTGATACTGACTCAACTGTACAATTGCACAAGATCTTGGGTTTTTATCTGTAATGCATCAACACAGTGGTGTGAGCAAAACAGAAGACACACTGAATAGCAGGGGATAGGTTGCTTATCCCTTGGTTCTGCCAATTGCCTCTTCACTTAGGAGGTCTTTGACTCTGTACAAGGACAAAAGTAAACAGTCACAAACATTGCCTCTTAAGGAGGACTTCAGACAGTTGCCTGGCCAAGTAACAGGCCAGGTCTTCCAGACTACATGAAGATAGAAAGTATACCTCAATGCAAATTGCTTATCAAGCAAAGCAAAGCAAAGTTCACAAGGAACTAAAAGCAACTAAAGTACCTGAAATCAGTCAAGCACAATTAGTATACAAGTCAAAGTTAAATCAGAATGAAACAAAGGTTAACAGTCAACACAAGCAAGTGAATGTGCAAGGCACAAGGCTTAAGGCATGTGAGCCAAGCCACCTACAAAACAAACAAGTTAGTCAATGATATTTAAGCAAGCTCAATCAAAAAGAGTTGGTCTCATTGGTCATTTGTTGGTCAACCTGAAAACACAAGCTCAAAAGTGAGTAACAGGACCACTAGGACAAGCCTAGGGTAAAAAAGGAATGAAAAAGTCAAAACAGCAAAGGGCAAGCATCCAAAATCATGTTCAAACAATTAAGAAACACAACCAATTGGGTTCACATTCATATCAATCACTATCATCATTTCATGAACAATTTAGGTCAAAGTGTTGCAAACAGAAACTCATAGAAGTCAACAGCAAGACTTAACTCAAAAGCAATCTTAAACATTTCCAAAAATCATCAAATAAATCATGACCAATCACAACCCACAGCATGGTAAGCATGTCAAATTTCATATCATTTGGACAAGAGGAAGGCAGTCAATGAAAATCAGAAAGTCAAAGCAATTTTGAACATGCTCAAAGAAGTCAACCAAACATGCATCAACTTAGAAAAATCATAAATCAGGGATGGTGTATGATAAATGAATGGGACTAAAACCATGGCAAAGATGAGGATGTCTAGTTATCTCATGTAAAATTTCATGTCCATCTAATAAAGTATGAGAATCTCACAAATGAAATGGGAACATGTGTCACAAAAAGTCAACATATGACTAAACAGGGGAGAAAATCTCAAACAATTAGGAAATGCCACAAATAAATCCAGGAAAATTCACATGTAAACTAGACATACAAGAGTACATTCATGCAAAAATTCAAACCAATTTGAGTTCAAGAAGCATGGTAATGAAAATCATGAAGTTGGACATCAATGGTGTGACACAAGTTGTCACACCCTAATTCAAAAAATCATATCTCACAAACCAGCAATGATAAATTCACAAACTCTACACCAAAATCACCATGAGTGTGTCTAGTTTAAGCACAAAACATTTGGGAGCCATTGGATAAAGTATCACCATTTCACAAATGTTTTGGCAAAGTGTACAAAATATGAGCACATGTCACAAACCCTTATACCAATTAAAATCCACTCATCACAAAATTCTGGAAAAATCATGATAAAAAAGTAGAGATCCAGATGAACACAATGCAAAAAATCCCATGAAATTTGGATTAAAATTGGTGGAGTTATGATTTTTACAAGATGAATATCACAAATGAAATAAAAATTGAAAACGCACATGGACTAATGGGACCAAGGGGCACGGCCATGGCATTTTTGTAATTAACGTGGCCACTTATCCAAACGGCCGCGTTTTGGTCCAGACAATGAAATAATGTGATTGGTCATGGGGGCACGGGTACAGTAACACGGCCTGCAAAACAGAAAACCAAGGCAAACGCATTCTGGGCTGAAGCTTAGGGTTTTCAACAGTAATGTTCATCATCAATGATGAACAAAAATCCCAGAAATGGGAATCAAATATACCATCATGATCAGCAAACAACATACAGTCCAAATCCAACCGTGGTTTTCATTAAATCGAGTTGGACAATAAGAAACAAGCAAAAACAAGTTTGAATCACCAACATTCATTTCAACATAACTCAACCATTAGTCAACCATTTTTCATGATGTAAAGCTTATTGGAATCAGCACATCAAGACCTACACTAAGCACATCATAGTTTTGTAAATAGTGGAAGTCGAAAACTCACCTAAGTTGAAGAACAGTCGTGGTACAGTGGTTTTTTGATGTTGTTGATTTGAAACAGATGAAGCAAGGCCCTCCAAATGATGATTGGTGAAGAAAGCTTGGTTCATGGATGCTTGCTCGTGCTTGAAATCCAATCTGCCATGGATGGTGTGTTTGAGAACAGTTGGACAAAGGCTCCTTCCAGTTGGAGAGAAATGGTTGCAATGTGCTCACAAGGTTGTTTGAATGATGTTTTAGGCAAGGCAATGCTCAGTTCTTTGAGAGTTTTGGACAGTTTTTTTGGAAAAAATGCAAAAATGTGATTTTTGAGAATATCAGTTTTCTGTGTTGGTTTGCAGCTGCTAGTTAGGGGTTTCAATTGACAGAAAAAAAATGATGTTAAAATCTGCTATCTTGTGGTACAAATCTCAATCCATGGAAATATGGGATAGAGTTGGTAAAAAATGTACTTTCTTTCAATTTTCAAGCAACTTGGCATGGGTGTATGTACTTGCACGAATTTGACTTTGTAACATGACCAAAACCAAATTTCTGAGCTATTTCAATTGGCCAAATGGTTAAAAGATGATTATTTTGAAAAGTCAAAATTCAACTCACTTGAAATTAAATAAGACAAGTTCAAAAATGCCATTTTGATTGGTGAAGTTTTGGTACATGAAAGTTACATTTTTGGAAAGAGGGGATCAAATGTGACTTGTAGGAAAAAACCCCACCAAAATTGGCCAAATGGTTTGAGAGATATGGCCTTTTGAAGTTCAAGAATTTTTGAAAATGAATTGATCATAACTTGCCAACCATACATGGGAATTGAGTGTTCTTGGACTTTTTGGAAATGGGAGAACAAGATCTTCAACTTTCATGTTGGGCAAAAATTCATTTGAAGCTTGTATCATGATGTAAGTTTGAGGATCAAGACTTTCCATTTTTGGTAAGTTTCAGTTACAGGTCCAGTTTCCATTTTTGGAAATTTCTGATCTGGCTTCAAATTCTTCCATGATGTTGTTTGACATGATATATGAGGCTTATATGGACATGAATGAGACCTCTCAAACCAAATCCAACCATCAAAATCACTGATTAAATGGACAGTTGACCAACAGTTGACTTTTAGGGTTTCTGACTGATTGTGCATTGACTGATGACTTCTGAACATCCAATCCTTGACCAAAACACTTCAAATGGATCCCCAAGTCATGTGAACATGTTAGACCAACCCTAGGGCCTTGGCTCCTAGAAAAATGCACTTGCCTGCTTGACTGACTGATCTCCTGACCAGTTTGACCTAATTTCTTGATTGGCTTGCACTTGAGGCAAATGGGACAATGCAATGCTATGCAGTGGACCATGTTATGCTATGACCTAATATGAGAATGTATGTACAATGATAGGTGCAAATTTGAGGTGCTACACCTGGCTTCATCGAGACGGATAATAACCCGGCAATAATATTCTGACATTCATTATTCGACTTCATCATACAGATCAGAGATATATGATTTAGCAAAATATCCCCAACCATGTGTGTGCTGTGTGAGTGCATACGGGAAAGCAAATAAAGCTTGAAGATCAATCACTGAATGAAAACAACCATCGCATAGCAAAATGCACAATAAGTGCCATAGTCATACATCAAGTCTGATACAAATCAAATACAATTCTCCAGAATCAGGAAGGAAATACAAGCAAATGAATTCCGTCAACATGCCTGACGGTAATCCACACAAATAAGAAAGGTCTAGCCTGATGAAGGTCCCACAGAAGGCCCTATATCATCAACCATCTTTGCAAACTCTGCAGCGAACCTGAGCTCGGTGTTCTCCTGCTGTAATCTCCCCACCTCCTTCTGGTGAATCTTCATCTGCCTGAAGTAATGATCTCTCTCAGCAAGATAATGATCCCTCTCGGCGATATAATGATCTCTCTCAGCGATGATCTTCACATTCTCTGTTTCCTTAATCTTCAGCTTTGCCTCCCACTCAGCAATGAGGACTCTGACCCTATCATCCCTCTGATCCCTCACGAGGATTTGCCTCCCCTTCTCATCTTCAATGACCTTCGAAGCTCTAGACAACCTCTCCTTGGTGATGTCGTGCTCCCTTGTGGATGACGCTAAGGCTTGACTGACCTTGCTATAGTAAGCAGTATCCATCTCAAAGCGCTTCACTTCCAGGGCATGTCGCTTGTCCTGATCTTCCATCCTCCCTCTGATCTCCTGATTAGCCATCTGAATCCGAGCCACACTCGTCTCCAATTCCGCTTTCTCTGCAAGCAACTGATCTCTGGCTCTCTTCATCTCGAGGAATTCTTCCATACTGACAGAAGAACGCGGACCCTCAATCATAGGACACCAAGGATCACCTCTCGGAAATGGTAGATATGTGAGCTCGATTCTCTTCCGAAGCCAATCATCAAAAAGAGGAAAAGACCGGCTATTAATCTTGCCAAAAGGAACTTTGCCCTTCCTCTGAACGTCACGCCACTCATCCAACACTTGCCTCAACTTGGCCTGATTGCCCTCAATCGGGAAGTAGAAGGATTCCTGAATCTCTCGCCCGAGAGGAGGACCCTCCACGGCAAACCCCATCTGTCTCCTAAGAAGCACCGGGTTGTAATTGATGCAACCCTGAACTCCTATAAGAGGCACATTGGGAAAACTCCCACAACTATATATGAAGTCTCGTCCAGCCATACCGTTATGAGTCCAAGCTATATCAGTGGCTCGTAAACTCATCAACCTGACTGACCACTTGACCGTAGGATCAAGAGAAGCAAAAGCACCTCGGGAAGGCAAATACCCCATAAACCACTTGTATAGCAACTGGGCACAACACCTGATCAAACCCCCACGCCGCTTCTCGTTCCTGTTATGAACCGAATAATAGACATCTCCAATCAGAGTAGGAATGGGATTCCTCTGTATAAACAATCTGATGGCATTATGGTCCACAAAGCTCTTCTGATTAGGAAACAGAATGGTCCCATAAATGCTCACAGCAATCAAGGCACAAACGGTCTTCCAATTACCCGCAGCAGCATGTTCCTTGGCCTTAGCCTCCAAGAAACTCAAATGAAAACCAGGTAACTTTCCTTTCTCTTTCAAACCCCCTTTTGTCACCTCCGGGCTCAAATAAAGAGCACGAGAAATCTCGATAATGTCCGGCTCTACCCTAATGGCACAGAAAGGAATCTGATCTCGGATCTGAATACCCAGGATGCTAACATAATCCTCCATCAGAGGTCCCAACAAGTAATCCGGGAACACGAAACATCTCAAACCCGGGTCATAGAACTGGAGAAGAGTATGAATGGCACTCCTGTCACTGTCTGTGAGCCTGAAAACCAGCTTCAGAATACCACCGTATGCCTCTCGAAACATCCCCTCATGGTCGGGCGTAATCAATGCTATCATCTCCTTTAGCACACCGATCTCTGGGTCAAAGAAACTGTAAACAACATCAGCCTTCAAACCGGTCCTCATGTCTGAGCAAAGAAAATCTCTCAACCAGGATCTCAATCAAAAATGTCCCTTGTCATACCCCAAAATTTGCCCGTTAATCTTACAAGGCATTTTTTCAAGGCACTCCAACTAATTCTTCAAGACATTGATCTTAAGGGAACCAATACCCAGCATACAGGTGGCCAAATCCAGAAAATGGCCTAAACTGGCTTACTCGCTAGGCGAGCAAATCCTTCGCCTAGTGAACCCTTCGCTACGCCACTCGCCTAGCGAAGCTTGCGAATAACAGAAAATTCTGGGCTTCATTCTGAGCCCATTAGGTCATAAAAAGAGCATTATAAATACCACAACTTCAGTCAGAAAAAGGGAGGACAAAGGCAGAACGAAAACGGAGAAAGGAGAACCCTAGCAAGCAAACCCTAACGCTCACAGACGGCAAACCCTGGAGGCAAACCCTGAAGGAACTCAGCGGCATCAAGGTTACCTCTGCCCAATTCAATCCGATTTGCCAATCCAAGGTCGCAATTCAATTTGCAAACAGGTTTGCATTGCTATTACCGCCTTATGTTCTTAATTTGCATATGGCATTATGATTAAATTTATGAAAATATCTTAAGTTTGGCATGTGAATTTTTAGTATGTATCTGAATACCTTAAATGATTAACCATGTAATTGCTGTAATGAAAGCCATAAGGCATAAAATTGGCTGAAATTGTACTGTTATCAAAACCGGAATCCGCAGCCGCTCGCTAGCACATCGCTAAGCGAGCATGCAGCGAGTATTCGCTAAGCCTTCGCTAGGCGAAGCGGGAGCGAACGTGACAGTAGCTGACTTTTCTGTTCTGATTTTTTTGCTCATCTGACATGTTTTATCATAGCCATGCATTGTTTATCTGATCCTATTACTGTTGTGATTTCTTTTGTGGTGTAATTCTCGATTGCACCCTGATTTGGTATTCTGACATGTTTGCTGAGTTTTGTAAAGGTTCACATATCCCCGGAAAAGATAGCTTGGTAGGTATTCCACTTTATTTGTGGGATACCCTTGTGAAGATTCACCCTAAATCACTTAACTGATTTTAATGTATTAATTTTAATGTGGAGACCCACCCTAAATTACCTAGCTGATTTTGATGTATTGATTTCATTGTGGAGATTCATCCTAATTACCTAATTGATTGTAAAATATGGCCTTTGAATATGTGATCTTGGACCTCTCTTTGTTGCCCTACGGTATTACGGTATAACGGTCATGTCCCGCGAATGTGGGGATATACTTAGCAAAGACCCTTCGATTAAATCATCATAAAATAAATCATAGTCCCTCGGATGTTGCCTTCGAATATATGATTTTGTCCCTCGATGACCCTTCGGTGTAGCCTACGGTTAAATGATGATCGTCCCTTCGAATGCTAAGGTATCCTTACAACTGTTGCCTTCAATGACCAATCGATGACCCTACAATGACCCTTTTACATCCAAAGGATAAAACTACTTACTTCTCAATAGTAAGGACAGTTTTACCCTCATAAGGATAGGAAATGCCCATAAAGACCTTGGGTAGGTATAACTCTTAATTGCTTACTCACAACTTAATATACTTTTCACACCTCACACCTTTCAAAACATCTTTTAGAAAATCACCACTTGGTATACATTCGTACTAGAATCATTGCCGGGTTACATTCTTCTAAACGACTTTCAAAACTAAACGAGATAACCACTTTGTATACATTCATTCAAGAATCATTACAAAGTTAAATTCTCATTTTCAAAACATTTCCTAAACATTTCTCAAACACTTTTTCAAACAAGAAAAACATAAGTGATTAAGCAATTAAGAGCCCATGGATAACCATGGATACAAAGGGTGCTAACACCTTCCCTTTGTATAATGTACCTCCCGAACCCAAAAATCTAAATTAAGGTCTTTTCCTGTTCTTTTCCACCTTTCCTTATTGGATAAAAGAAAAGTCGGTGGCGACTCTTGCTAACCGCGACATTTGCTTTCCGAAGCAAAAACACAAAAGTCAGTTCACTGTATGACAGAACTGGCGACTCTGCTGGGGAATATCAAAGAGAGGTCACCTTAAAAAAAATCATTTATGTTTTCAAATTGTTCCTTCTTTTAAGGGAATTTTTGAGTGAAAGATCCTACACCCGGATCTAGTGTACCTTAGGTAAGTAGCAAAAGATCATCGCGACTATCCGGCGTATACTGGAATGGTCAAAATGATGGCTACGGTTAATGTGACACTTTGGATGTCCTGATGTTCCTCATGTTTACTTGAGGAAAAATTTGGCATCTGCGTGGTGTCATCAAAGCATTAACCAGACCTTTAGAACCCTAATTGACTCATCCTAGCCATTAGAAAGTAGTGAGATAACTGACTTCGGTTCCGACTGGGGTTGGTTGATACTCGATACTACACTCTTTGAGATTAGACTTTAGGGAAGCTTTGGTCAACCACTTGGTGTTGCACTGAAGTGGACTTAAAGAAAGGTCAATGATTTGAGATCCTTCTAGAACCCGGTTACTATTCTAGGACAGGTTGAACCAACCAAACTTCAGTGGGGAGGGTACTTACCTATGGAACTCATGCAAGCCTTAAAACCTAGGAATGATTGTTGTGTGACTTGCTTGTGCTTGTTATTTACATAACATCATAACATCATAACACCATAACATCATAACATTGTACTAACCATTTCAAGGACTTAGGGATTTAGCTTTGCTCTGTTAAACAGGTTATGGCTTCCAGGAAGACCATCCGGATCAATTTTGTAGCCATCTCTCCTCAACTCAAGGATTTAGTGTCAGAACTTCCCGATCATGCTCAGTTCATCAAGAAACATGGTTCTCTCCTCAATTTGGTTACCACTGGTTTCAGAGAAGATATGATGAGAGTTCTATTCCAGTTCTTCGATCCTAAACATCATTGCTTCACCTTCCCGGATTATCAGTTGGTGCCCACGTTAGAAGAGTTCTCCAGGCTGCTTGGGATACCTATCTTTGATCAAACACCTTTTAGTGGTTTGGAAAAGATTCCGAAGCCTGAAGAAGTTGCCACGGCTTTACACATGGCAAAATCCGACATTGAAACTAATTGGGTAACAAGAAGTGGAGTTAAGGGTTTACTTGCCAAATTTCTGATAATTAAGGCCCGGGAATTCCTAAAAGTTATGGATGTCCGTGCTTTCGAAGATGTTCTAGCATTACTAATCTATGGTTTGGTGTTATTTCCTAACCCAGACCAATTCATAGATATGAATGCTATTAAGATATTTCTCACTCATAACCCTGTGCCTACCTTGCTTGGAGACATTTTGCATTCCCTTCATACCCGTACTATGAAAAGACAAGGGACCCTCATGTGCTGCGTACCTTTATTGTCTAGGTGGTTTATTTCGCACCTTCCTCAGTCAGTCTTGAAGAACGAGCAGAATTTGAAATGGTCTCAAAGGATAATGTCGCTCTCCCATTCAGACATCCGTTGGTGTCCTCATCTCAAAGAAGATGTTATCCTCATCGACCGTTATGGAGAATTCTCTAATGTACCACTCTTGGGGATAAGAGGAGGTATTACTTATAACCCAACTTTAGCCCTACGCCAATTTGGTTGTGCTCGAAGAGATGGTCCACATGAAATGATTATCCAAGGCACGGTGTTTGACTATGACAATGACTCTCAAGGTCTCCGTCAAAGGTTTGTGCGAGCTTGGGGCATGGTGAAAAGAAGCACTTTAGGACAGAAAAATTCTATTCCTATGGAACCTTATCTCAGATGGGTACGCGCAAGAGCTCGTGAACTTGTCATGCCATATTTTGCAATCGGACCTCTGATTGTTGAACCAGAGGTTGAAGGAGGTACTCCTCAGATCATTCCTTATCCGGATATGCCTACCGATATTGAGGAATTGAAGAGATCTTGGACCCAGTTGAGAGAGGAAAGGGATACTTTCGAAGCTCAGTTCGTTGCAGAAAGGAAAAAAGTACTAGAGCTCACCAGCCAGCTTAATGAGGAACGAAGACTCAATGCGTATCTTCGCCCAAAAAGAAGCCGCCCCTGGGAGACTTAAGCTTTCATTGTATTTTTATTATTATTTTTTGTAATGAACACTGATTAAGAAATTAGTAATACAAGTTCCTCTCTTTTTGGTAGTTTACGCAAAGTTAAATTCCAAAAGTCCTTGAAAACATTTCATACATTACATAGCATAACATAACATTGCATAATAGGTACTCTAAAGGACCATATTCTCACGGTCTTCCTCTTAAACAGAAAAATGGCTCTCGAACAAACTGTCAAAGATCTCCAGGCTCAAAATGCTCAATTCCAGGAGATGATCTTGAGCTTATCCAAGGGACAGGAGGAACTGAAGGCTCTCTTGCTCGAGCAGAAGAAGGACAAGAAACCTGTGAGTTACATTAACCCGAGAAGAAGGCTTAAAGGGCAGTCTGCAGGAGTCAAGATTAGGATTCCGAAGGATCAAGAAGAGGGGACGAATTCAGAAGAGGAGAATGCTGATCCTTTTAGCCAGGAAGATGACGATGAAGATTATGAGAATGAGCAGTACTCTCCAAAAGGTGATAAGTATAAACTGCTGGAAGAACGTATGCTAGCTATGGAGGGTCAGAAGGCGCCCGGTCTGGATTTCGAAAGCTTGGGTCTAGTCTCTGATGTGGTCATTCCTCGCAAATTCAAGATCCCCACTTTCACTAAGTATGATGGTGCATCTTGTCCTCAGATGCATCTGAGAGCTTACGTGAGAAAGATTCAGCCGTATACCATTGATAGGAAACTATGGATCCATTTCTTCCAAGAGAGTCTGTCTGGCACACAGTTGGAGTGGTATTATCAGCTCGAGAGCTCTAACATCCACACCTGGACTGATTTGGCGACAGCATTCTACAAGCATTACCAGTATAATTCTGAACTAGCGCCTACTCGGCTACAGCTGCAGAATATGACTATGGGCTCTAAAGAAAGCTTCAAAGAATACGCCCAAAAATGGAGAGATTTGGCTGGCAGAGTCAAACCCCCTATGACTGATCGAGAATTAGTAGACATGTTCATGGGTACACTGACTGGCCCATTCTACAGCCATCTATTGGGAAGTTCTTCATCGGGTTTCACTGAACTTATATTGACAGGTGAACGGGTGGAGAGCGGCATTCGAAGTGGAAAGATACAGGCGGCTACCTCTGCAAGCAGCAAAAAGTCCTATCAGGGGAAGAATGAATCAAATGCTGTGTACGGTCAAAGGGGTCATAACAAGAAAAATAGTGACCATGACGTTGGGGCAGTTACGATTGCAGCCCCGCCAGCTCAAAACTTCCAGCACAGACAGGACAGGCCGAGAAGGCAGTTTACCAAGATCAATATGACTTTAGCACAAGCACTGCAAAGTATGCTAAAGGCGAATTTAATCACTCTCAGAGGCCCTCCTGCAAATGTCAACACTACTTCTCCTCGTTATAATCCCAATGCCAGGTGTGCATATCACTCTGATAGCCCCGGGCATGATACAAACGATTGTTGGTTGTTGAAGAATAAAATTCAGGATATGATTGACGCTGGGGAAATTGAATTTGAGCCTCCGGAGACTCCTAATGTCGTCACTGCACCTATGCCTAATCATGACAAGGCTGTTAATGCTGTCGATGACAATTCCCACATCACTACCGTAGCAGACTTAACATCTTCTCTCCGGACCATCAAGAAGAACTTATTGCAAGCTAGTTTATTTCCAGGTTGTGCGGAAAATTGCGATCTCTGTATACTCCGACCCAATGTTTGCCTGAAATTGAGGAATGGTATTCAACGGCTGATGGACGATCATACAATCCTTTTCGAAAAGGTTCCTAAGGTGGAAAACCCTATTGAAGAAATATTTGTGATTGCCAGGTCCAAGGTTCCAGTGAAGATTACCGCTACTAGAGTGTCTGTGAAGATTACTGCTGAACCCAGGGTAGCTCCCCTAATCATTACTGCACCTGGCCCAGTACCGTATTCCTCAAGCAAAGCCATTCCGTGGAATTATGAAGGTGATGTTTACATCCATGGCGTAAAGCAAGTTGGTAATTCTGCTAATCCTAATGGCATTGTTGGGACTAGTAAAGTTACTCGAAGCGGAAGGATCTTCTCTCCAGAAATCTCACCTCCCGCCCCTGAAACTCGAGGAAAGGAACCAGCAGTCAACCCTTCTCAGTCAGAGACACCGGTCGAAGTTACTACTGAGGATGTTGCCAAACAAGAAATGGAAGAAGTGCTGAAAATCATCCGCAAGAGTGATTTTGATGTGGTAGAACAGTTGGGACATACCCCGTCTAAGATCTCGATGTTATCCTTGTTGTTATCTTCTGAATCTCATGCCAATGCCTTGATAAAATTCTTGAAGACCGCTCATGTACCTCAGGAGACATCCGTCGATCAGTTCGAAAATTATGTTGCCCATCTGGCTATCGACAATGGCCTAGGCGTTTCTGATGCTGACCTGACACCAGCGGGAAAGAATCACAATAAAGCCCTGCATATCTCCATTGAGTGTAAAGGGATCACTTTGTCTCTTGTGTTGATCGATAATGGCTCTTCTTTGAACGTGCTGCCGAAAGCTGTGCTCGATAAACTTGATTGTAGAGGCATTGAACTAAAACCTAGTGACGCTGTGGTACGTGCTTACGATGGTGCGAA
Source organism: Lathyrus oleraceus (assembly GCF_024323335.1). Taxonomy (NCBI): domain Eukaryota; kingdom Viridiplantae; phylum Streptophyta; class Magnoliopsida; order Fabales; family Fabaceae; genus Lathyrus; species Lathyrus oleraceus. The sequence goes on from NW_026112495.1 coordinate 84,786, forward strand.
GAGTGTTGTCCATGGTGAGGTGGTTCTCCCTATCAAGATAGGACCTCAGGTTTTCAACACTACCTTTCACGTAATGAATAATCGTCCTGCCTATTCCTGCTTGCTGGGACGCCCTTGGATTCATGGGGCAAGTGCTGTAGCTTCGTCTCTCCACCAAAAGTTGAGGTATCCAATAGAGGGTAAGATTGTCACTGTGTGTGGGGAAGAAGAGTATATTGTCAGTAGTGTGCAGACCTTCAGATACGTCGAGATGGATGGAGAATTCTTTGAGACTCCCTCTCAGTCCTTTGAAGTAGTTCCTCCGACCAGTCCTGTCCTTAAGCCAACTCCCCGTGTGCCCAAGGTTGTTCGTGCTCCTCCTGCTATGATTTCTCTGAAAGATGCTCAAGCCGTGGTTGAAGATGGTGGTCGTACTGGCTGGGGTCAACTGATCAACGTACCGTACAAGTCCGATAGATGTGGCCTGGGATTTAGCTCCGAGAAGATAGTCAAAGACCAGATTAATGTTGTAGAAGATGCTGACAGCGATTGCGACCTGGATAGCTGGATTTACCCAACAATTGGTGACGGACTCAACAATTGGAAAGCTGAAGACACTATCCCGATTTCCTTTAGTCAGGAGTAATTGTTATTGTCTATTTTAGTGTTGCAATTTTTTTTAATGTTTACAATTGAACTTCTTAAAGCATTGTGTCTATGCCCGGGGCACAATAGCTAATTTGTTAAGGGTTTGTCATTTCATAAGCATATTCATGTTCAATAAATCAATGGACCTTTTTGCATTCAAATATTGCGCTCTTTATCTTTCTTGTCATCTTCCAAAAAGGCTATGTTTTCTTACACACACTCACGTAACGAATTGCAGATCCATACCCACTCTGGATCCTATTGATAATAGTTCTACTATTGTTCATTATGACTTTGAAAATACGATCTACCAAGCCGAGGATGGAAGTGAGGAAGATTGTGAAGTACCTGGAGAACTTGCCAAACTGTTACTGCAAGAAGAAAGAACTATACAGCCGCATGAAGAGTCAATCGAAATTGTAAACCTGGGTACTGAAGTGGACAAGAAAGAAGTCAAAATAGGAGCAGGTTTGGAAAACAGTATCAAAGAAAGATTGATTCAGATGTTACATGACTATGTAGAGATTTTTGCTTGGTCTTATGAAGACATGCCCGGATTGGATACTGATATAGTAGTGCATCGTTTGCCAATGAAGGAAGATTGTCGTCCTGTTAAGCAAAAGGTTCGCCGCATGCGTCCTGAAATGTCTGAGAAAATCAAAGTCGAAGTTATGAAACAATTCAATGCCGGTTTTCTAGCCGTTACTTCTTATCCTCAATGGGTTGCTAATGTGGTACCAGTGCCGAAGAAGGATGGTAAGGTGCGAATGTGCGTAGATTACAGAGATTTGAATAAAGCGAGTCCCAAAGATGACTTTCTACTCCCGCACATCGATGTTCTGGTAGATAACACCGCTCAACACAAAGTATTCTCCTTCATGGATGGATTCTCGGGTTATAACCAGATTAAAATGGCACCTGAGGACATGGAGAAAACTACGTTTGTGACGCAATGGGGCACTTTCTGTTACAAAGTAATGCCATTCGGTTTGAAGAATGCAGGAGCAACATACCAGCGTGCTATGGTAGTTTTGTTCCATGATATGATCCATCATGAGATAGAAGTATATGTGGATGACATGATAGCCAGATCTCATACTGAAGAAGAACATCTCGATCGTTTATACAAACTGTTTGAGAGGTTGAAGAAATACAAGTTGAGATTGAACCCGAACAAATGCACCTTTGGAGTAAGATCCGATAAACTCTTGGGCTTTATTGTCAGTGATAAAGGAATTGAGGTTGACCCGGCTAAGGTGAGAGCTATTCAAGAAATGCCAGTTCCTCGTACGGATAAAGAAGTCAGAGGTTTCTTGGGACGGTTGAATTACATTGCCCGATTTATCTCCCATTTGACCGCTACCTGCAAACCCATCTTCAAATTACTAAGGAAAAATCAAGAGATGATATGGAATGAGGAATGCCAAGAAGCTTTTGACAAAATCAAGAAATATCTCCAGGAACCTCCAATTCTGGTACCACCCGTTGAAGGAAGACCTCTAATCATGTATTTGACCGTGTTAGAAAATTCAATGGGGTGTGTGTTGGGGCAACATGACGAGTCTGGTCGAAAAGAGCATGCCATATACTACCTTAGCAAAAAGTTTACCGACTGTGAAACAAGATACTCACTGCTCGAGAAAACTTGCTGCGCTTTGGCCTGGGCTGCTCGCCGACTAAGACAGTATATGTTGAATCATACCACTTTATTGATTTCTAAGATGGATCCTATCAAATATATATTTGAGAAACCTGCTCTCTCCGGGAGAATAGCAAGATGGCAAATGATTTTAACAGAGTATGATATCCAGTATACTATCCAGAAAGCAATCAAAGGAAGCGTGCTAGCTGATCATTTGGCTCATCAAGCGGTGGACGATTACCAATCTATGAATTTTGAGTTCCCAGATGAGGATGTCATGCTTGTTACTGATTATGAAAAACCTGGACCGGATGAAGGACCCGAACTGGGATCCCGATGGACTATGGTTTTTGATGGATCTTCTAATGCATTGGGCAATGGTGTTGGTGTTGTAATTATTTCTCCCAGGGGTTTCCATACACCTTTCACTGCTAGACTATGTTTTGATTGTACCAATAATATGGCTGAGTATGAAGCATGTGTTTTGGGACTCAAGGCTGCTATAGACTTAAGAATCAAGTTTTTGAGTGTGTACGGAGACTCAGCATTAGTAATCAATCAGATCAAAGGAGAATGGGACACTAAACATCCGAATCTCATCCCTTATCGAGAGCGGGTGATGACATTAATCCCATACTTTGAAGAGATTACATTTGAACATATTCCACGGGAAGAAAATCAGTTGGCAGACACATTGGCTACCATGTCATCTATGATCAGAGTCAGATGGGATAATGAAACTCCCATGATCACCATTGAACGGTTAGACGAACCAGCATATTGTTATGAACTTAATACTGAGGGAGTAGAGGAGAAACCTTGGTTCCACAAAGTGAAAAGATATTTAGAAACTCAGGAATACCCTGAAGGGGCATCCATCAATGACAGAAAATTCCTGAGGAAGTTCTCCACTAAATTCTTTTTGAGTAATGGAGTATTATACAAACGTAATCATGATTTGACTTTGCTTCGCTGTGTGGATAAAAAGGAAGCAGAAAAGATTATGGAAGACATGCACGACGGTATTTTTGGGACTCATTCTAGTGGACATACGATGGCCAAGAAGATTCTGAGATCAGGGTATTATTGGTCTACCATGGAAGCTGATTGCCACCATCACTCCAGAACTTGTCACAAGTGCCAGATCTATGCGGATAAAGTACATGTGCCTCCTGCTCCTTTAAACGTGTTGACAGCCCCTTGGCCCTTTGCAATGTGGGGCATTGATATGATTGGGGAGATTAAACCTACTGCTTCTAACGGACATCGTTTCATTCTTGTTGCTATTAATTACTTTACAAAGTGGGTAGAGGCAGCCTCATTTGCTTCTGTTACCAAAAATGTGGTGGCACGGTTCATCAAGAATAGTCTTATTTGTCGGTATGGCATCCCTGAAAGAATTATCACTGACAATGGTACTAATTTGAACAACAAGATGATTACTGAACTCTGCACGCAGTTCAAAATAAAACACCATAACTCCACTCCGTACCGGCCAAAGATGAATGGCGCCGTGGAGGCTGCTAATAAGAATATTAAGAAGATTATACAAAAGATGACAGTAACATACAAAGACTGGCATGAGATGTTACCCTTTGCTCTTCATGGTTATCGCACTTCAGTGCGGACTTCGACAGGGGCAACTCCTTTCTCTTTAGTCTACGGAATGGAAGCCGTTTTACCAATGGAAGTTCAGATTCCCTCTCTAAGAATCATGAAAGAGGCGGGCTTAGATGAAGATGAATGGATTCAGACTCGACTCGATCAGATAAATTTGATTGATGAAAAGAGACTTGCGGCTGTTTGTCATGGGCAGATATATCAGAAGCGCATGACCCAGGCATTTAACAAAAGAGTCAAGAGACTGGTGTATCAAATTGGCGACTTGGTAATAAAGCGTATCATTCTACCACAAGGTGATCCCAGAGGCAAGTGGACTCCCACATACGAAGGGCCATTTGTAGTTAAGAAAGTATTCTCTGGTGGAGCCATGATGCTTGCTACAATGGATGGCGAAGATTTCCCGCATCCTGTGAACGCGGACATAGTTAAAAAATACTACGCATAAAAGAGACCCGCTAGGTCGACGTACCTAGGCAAAAGTAAGGGCATCCCGGCGAACCAAAAGGGTTTGGGCAAAAATTAGGGATAAACATATACAAATGTACACCCGGCAAGTCGAAAACCTGAAAAGGCGGCTTGGGCAAAAAAGGGTATCCTGGTGGACTGAAAACCTGAAAAGGCGGTCCATGCAAAAATTAGGGATTAAGGCGTATGACTATGTCCCGTTCGCTTCACCCAAGTTCCAGGGACTGAACAAGCCAATCACTTCTGTCCGACAGCAGGAGATAAGACGCTTGAAGACATAATGATAGTAGTGGAATTAAAATCAATAGGACTTTTTCTGCATAGCTTTCTCTTTGTTTTCCTGACAATTTTCTCTTACTAGGATTTCTGTCTCCCTGTACACGAATTGCCTGTTTATAGGCCCTCTTTCAAAATCAATACAAGTTCATTTCCAAAAAGATGCTTTTGTTTTTACTTTCTCTGTTTTGTTTGCGTAAACGTCCATTGATTTAATTTGAATTAATATATGCATTTGAATATGATCGATGTTTACCAAAAATACATGCATAAAATAGCAATAGCAATTACGAAAAGACTTTAGGGTCGAGGAGAAGGTCTAACCATGCTTTCTAACAAGTCCGATTGCTAATTCTATTCCCCGGCAAAGCCAGTTATTCCCCAGAAGAAATTGGCATCACTAGACAAATTGGTCATCTCTTCCGCCCCCAGCCAGGCTTCTGCTGAACATTTCTGCCGTCAGACAGAAATCAAACACCCCCAGCTGAGAAAGGGCCATCAATACAAATATCTCCAACCAGAATATGGGGATTTATTTTCCCCTGGCAAAACATTTCAGACACATAATTCATTCATGCATCATTCCACATCATATACATGCATACATTGTTCGCATTTATTTTCAGAAGCATAAAGCATCTCATGCATCATGACATGGCATGAAGCTAACTTTATTTTTCAGGTTAATTATCCTCCTGATACAGTCAAAGTAAAGATCCATTCAGACGGATATCTTCATCGATCACATTCAAGATTCGAATACAGCTCTCGGATATAATCCATGTGACAAACGCTCTGATATCCTCCCAATGGTGGCATCTATAAGCCCACCCCAGATATTCATTGCAAATACAACAACAAATATTATCAGATACAGCCTAACGTACGGTTCATTCTGATTCAGCCCAACATATGACTCCTTCAACTCAGATACGATCTAACGTACGATCCATTCTGACTTTCAGCAACTCCAATACGGTCTAACGTACGACCCATTTGGACTCTCAAATCCTCAGATACTGCCTAGCGTACGGTACATTCCGGGGTGTAGTCTAGCGTACGACTACTTTCTTCTTCAGATACAGCCTAACGTACGGCTCATTCTGCAACTCCAATACGGTCTAACATACGACCCATTTGGACTCTCAAATCCTCAGATACTGCCTAGCGTACGGTACATTCCGGGGTGTAGTCTAGCGTACGACTACTTTCTTCGTCAGATACAGCCTAACGTACGGCTCATTCTGCAACTCCAATACGGTCTAACATACGACCCATTTGGACTCTCAATCCTCAGATACTGCCTAGCGTACGGTACATTCCGGGGTGTAGTCTAGCGTACGACTACTTTCTTCTTCAGATACAGCCTAGCGTACGACTCATTCTGCAGCTCCAATACGGTCTAACGTACGACCCATTTGGATTTTCAAATCCTCAGATACGATCTAGCGTACGATCCATTCTGATCCTTCATCCCCAGCAGCGTGTGACCCATTCTGATCCTTATCTCATCAGGTTCAGCGCACCCTATTATCACCTAATACACAGTCTAACGTACGACTCAGTACGGCACCTATGTCTTCGAATGTGGTCTGACGTATCAAACTTCCTGGATGGCATCTTTGAGCCCATCTCCATCAAGACTAATTGTTGATTAACAAGTGCAAATTTTTGGGGCATTCTAGTGTTCAATAATCTTCCACCTCCAGACCACGAATGGCGTACATACCATTCTAAATCTCTCGGTTCAAGAATATTGAACAGGGGCAGCTGTCATACCCCAAAATTTGCCCGTTAATATTACAAGGCATTTTTTCAAGGCACTCCAACTTATTCTTCAAGACATTGATCTTAAGGGAACCAATACCCAGCATACAGGTGGCCAAATCCAGAAAATGGCCTAAACTGGCTTGCTCGCTAGGCGAGCAAATCCTTCGCCTAGTGAACCCTTCGCTACGCCACTCGCCTAGCGAAGCTTGCGAATAACAGAAAATTCTGGGCTTCATTCTGAGCCCATTAGGTCATAAAAAGAGCATTATAAATACCACAACTTCAGTCAGAAAAAGGGAGGACAAAGGCAGAACGAAAACGGAGAAAGGAGAACCCTAGCAAGCAAACCCTAACGCTCACAGACGGCAAACCCTGGAGGCAAACCCTGAAGGAACTCAGCGGCATCAAGGTTACCTCTGCCCAATTCAATCCGATTTGCCAATCCAAGGTCGCAATTCAATTTGCAAACAGGTTTGCATTGCTATTACCGCCTTATGTTCTTAATTTGCATATGGCATTATGATTAAATTTATGAAAATAACTTAAGTTTGGCATGTGAATTTTTAGTATGTATCTGAATACCTTAAATGATTAACCATGCAATTGCTGTAATGAAAGCCATAAGGCATAAAATTGGCTGAAATTGTACTGTTATCAAAACCGGAATCCGCAGCCGCTCGCTAGCACATCGCTAAGCGAGCATGCAGCGAGTATTCGCTAAGCCTTCGCTAGGCGAAGCAGGAGCGAACGTGACAGTAGCTGACTTTTCTGTTCTGATTTTTTTGCTCATCTGACATGTTTTATCATAGCCATGCATTGTTTATCTGATCCTATTACTGTTGTGATTTCTTTTGTGGTGTAATTCTCGATTGCACCCTGATTTGGTATTCTGACATGTTTGCTGAGTTTTGTAAAGGTTCACATATCCCCGGAAAAGATAGCTTGGTAGGTATTCTACTTTATTTGTGGGATACCCTTGTGAAGATTCACCCTAAATCACTTAACTGATTTTAATGTATTAATTTTAATGTGGAGACCCACCCTAAATTACCTAGCTGATTTTAATGTATTGATTTCATTGTGGAGATTCATCCTAATTACCTAATTGATTGTAAAATATGGCCTTTGAATATGTGATCTTGGACCTCTCTTTGTTGCCCTACGGTATTACGGTATAACGGTCATGTCCCGCGAATGTGGGGATATACTTAGCAAAGACCCTTCGATTAAATCATCATAAAATAAATCATAGTCCCTCGGATGTTGCCTTCGAATATATGATTTTGTCCCTCGATGACCCTTCGGTGTAGCCTACGGTTAAATGATGATCGTCCCTTCGAATGCTAAGGTATCCTTACAACTGTTGCCTTCAATGACCAATCGATGACCCTACAATGACCCTTTTACATCCAAAGGATAAAACTACTTACTTCTCAATAGTAAGGACAGTTTTACCCTCATAAGGATAGGAAATGCCCATAAAGACCTTGGGTAGGTATAACTCTTAATTGCTTACTCACAACTTAATATACTTTTCACACCTCACACCTTTCAAAACATCTTTTAGAAAATCACCACTTGGTATACATTCGTACTAGAATCATTGCCGGGTTACATTCTTCTAAACGACTTTCAAAACTAAACGAAATAACCACTTTGTATACATTCATTCAAGAATCATTACAAAGTTAAATTCTCCTTTTCAAAACATTTCCTAAACATTTCTCAAACACTTTTTCAAACAAGAAAAACATAAGTGATTAAGCAATTAAGAGCCCATGGATAACCATGGATACAAAGGGTGCTAACACCTTCCCTTTGTATAATGTACCTCCCGAACCCAAAAATCTAAATTAAGGTCTTTTCCTGTTCTTTTCCACCTTTCCTTATTGGATAAAAGAAAAGTCGGTGGCGACTCTTGCTAACCGCGACATTTGCTTTCCGAAGCAAAAACACAAAAGTTAGTTCACCGTATGACATCCCTGCATATGGATAAACATGTGTTAGATGCAGGTAAATGCAAAATGTGATGATGCTGATGAATGAATGCAATGCATAGTGCCATCCTCCAAGTCATTTGAACATCTGTTGTACTGAAGTCTGATCTCTGAACTGATCACAATCATCTGGAGGAATATGTAACCAAAAATCCAACTCAGGGTTCCGAAATAAACAGAACTGAAAGATACATCACCATCATCACCAGAAAAATCTCTGAGCAGACAATCACAAGAACCCCTGAATCGGCCCAGGGAATCCTAAAATAAACGGATCCCCATTGATAAATACTGCGGACAGCACTCCGGCGTCTCGGAAATAAATATCCATAAATCCGACTTATAAATAGGACTCTGATTAACGAAACCATTAGTCACCATCAAAGTCACCATCAGAACATGCATCTGTAAGAATCAACCCTCCCCTCACAGGTGAATTCTAATCAGGTCATCCTAAGGCGGATAATGGTCTCGACAATCGGGCAAAGATACTCAACGGGTTTGCCCTTTCGGGTGTGCCGTTGTAGCTCTCTTAAGATCATCTAAACCAAAGATCCGGGAAAGATCGGTCACCGAAGTCAATAGCTCAGATGGAGTGACTCAACCAAAGTGGAATACCCCACAAAGGAAGAGCACTATCAAATGAACCTCGTCCGGCTTGTGGTATGTCACGTTGCCAGGATCATGTTGACCTAACATGAGAGGCAACATGAAACCACGCTAATCCTAGGTGTATACTCGGGCCTGGGTTTTAGCCCCACTCAGAACACCCACCCCAAAACAGAGGAACCACCTGTACAGAGGACAGCAACATGATAGTATGATGCATGCAAATATTTATGCAAATATATACACAACAGAATAATAAATGCAATAAATAGAGCAACACAAGCAACCTAAACTATCCTAGAACGCTAGGAGAGACTCGCTTAGGGAAGATGGACCAGCAAAAGGTCAACTTCTGAGTCCCCAGCAGAGTCGCCAGCTGTCGCATCGGCGAAAAACAACCGGCGGGCTAAAAACAAAACAAACAGAGCCGCCACCGTGCATTATTTATCCCAAAGAGGGAAAGGAAACGCTCGAAGTAAACCTGGAAAGGAAATGGTCTTACGACCGGAGATAACAGGGTACGGGAGTCGGTTACGCAAGGGGAAGGTATTAGCACCCCTCACGTCCGTCGTACTCGACGGGATCCACGCTCAGAAGGAAAGAATAAGGTTGCTAAAAGACGCTGCTCAAAAGAATGCACACACACACACACACACTGAAAACAACACAGGTGGGAGAAGAGGGGAACGGGCTCGCTAGGATATCGCATCCTATGCCTACGTATCTCATCTGGAATGAGAATCAGAGCTACCGTAGTTCGGCTCACGCACGCCGAAACAAAACACACGCACAGACGCTGAGACATCAAAACAAACACACAAACCGGCAAACATGGAAACCGAATGCCAATCGCTGGACTTACATCAGACTTCGAACCAAACAAACCCACACTGGAAACCAAATGCCAATTGCTGGACTTATATCGGACTCCACCCAAACAAGCACCAATAGGATACGGAATGCCAATCGCTGGGCTTACATCCATCTCCTAACACACACAAGAAAGGTAACAAACAACAAGTTACTAAGGAGTCTGGCACTCGAGCCTAGTAACTGTCAAGCAAACACACACAAAAAGAAAAAAAGGGTGCCCGGAAAGATCTCGTACGATCTCCTGCCTACGTACCTCATCTGGTATGAGGATCAGGGCAACGTAGTTCCCCTAAACAGGGGAGAAACTTTTCTCCTAACCAGAGACTGGGAAATGACAAACTAGAAGGGAGACTGACTCGAGCCTAATAGTTATCATGTATTCCACAATGGCCCTAGGTTGAGTTTTCTATCTAACTTGCACAGGTAGCAAGCTATCCTAAACAGGAAAAGCAAAGCAAACATACACACAATTAGCACACACTATATACAAACAAAGTGGGCTCACACAAGGGTTAGGCTGCAAAAGCAAGCCAACTGTATCAGGGTGATGTTAGCTCTTAACTCTAACATTGAGAGTTAGGGTGAAGCAGATGAAATAGGAAGTGAGGGGTGTGCCTCACAGCTCTTATCCCTGGCCTGGGAGAGCTTTAGACAAAGGAAGTGTGGGTTCAGAAAGTTGGAACCCTTCTACACTTATGACTGACTCAACAAAGATCTTGGGTTAATATCCACAATGCATCAACACCAGTTGTGTGAGCAAAGGGATGACTCAACAGAATAGCAGGAGATGGATTGCACATCTCTTTTATCTTCCAATTGCCTTATTCAAGGTCTTTTCCTGCTTGGCACAAATGTAAACAATCACAAGCATTGCCTCTTAAGGAGGACTTCAGACAGGTGCCTGACCAAATAACAGGCCAGGTCTTCCAGACTACATGAAGTCAGTGGGTTATACCTCAATTGGTTAAGCAACCAAGCAACAGCAAATACAAGTTCAAAAGAACTCAAGCAACTAATGTACCTGAAAACAATCTAATTCATTTAGTATTCAACTCAAAAAGTCAAACAGTCAGGCTAATGGTCAACAGTTAACTGTACAAACAGACAAGCAATGCATCAAGGCAAAGCTCAAGCTCAACTCAAATGAGCTAATCCACCTACAAAACAACTTAATGTTAATCAACATCAATCAAATATCAATCCAAATGAGCAAATGAATTAAACTCCTCAAGGCCAAATGCTTCTTGTCCTGAAAACACAACTCAAACATAAGCACTAACCACTAGGACAAGGCCTAGGGTCAAAGAAGGAGAAATAATTCAAAACAGAACATGAAAATTGGCATGAATCAAGCTTAATCAAATAAGAACACTATCCAATTGGTCTCACATTCATATCATACACCAATTTCATTTCACACAACAAATAGTGCAAAGCATGCAAGTTCAAATCTCATAGAAGCAAACAGAATGAATCAATCCAAATCCACTCAAAAATAATTCAATAAAACTCAATAAAAATCATGGTTAAACAGCACTCATCACATGATCATCATACCAAATTTCAAGTCATTTGGACAAGTGGAAGCAAGGCAATTAAATTCTATAAGGCAAGGTAAGGCAAAACAAGCTCAATGAGGGCACAATTTCATGCATCAACTTCACACAAGCCTAAAACAGAATCGGCAAATGATAAATGACTCAAACCAAAACCAAGACAAACTTCAAAGTGTATAGAATCAATGTGCAAAATTTCAAGTCCATATGATAAACATCAAGAATTTCACAAAACATCTAAGTTCCTGACTCTCACAAAGCCCACAAATGACCAATCAGAAGAGAAAATCTCAAATAAATCCAAATTGCATCCAAATATTCTACAAATATTCATGAGCAATCTTAACATCCAGAAGTAGCATCATGCAAAAATTCACATCATTTGGCATTCAATTGGCATGGTAAATAAAATCCACAAGTCAAGCAAGCAAAGGTGTGACACAAATTGTCACATCTACATTCATCACATCATATCTCATTAACCTGGAATGGGGAAAATACAAACTCTATACCAAAATGTCCATTAAGGTGTCTATTTTGAGCATGCAAAGTTTCAAGAATGTTGGATAGAAACTCATCATTTCACAATCAAAATGGCAAGGCATGTCAAGAAAGCATATGTACACACAATCCCTAGCCAAAATAAAAATCCAACAGTACACAATTCATGGAAAAATATTCATTAAATTCTATACATCATGAGGAGAATCATGCAAAAAACCCAGTCAATTTGGATTAGTATTCATTGAGATATGGAATTTTGAATGAGTGAAAAAAAAATGAAAGCACATGAATGAATGTATGAACATGGTTGAACTAATATGAACAAAAAATGCTAAGGCCTAAATGGAATGTCCCTCGGCTGGAATCGAACCGAGGGAGGATTTGAAATTGTAGTGCGCTCATTTAAAGGCCAGGACACATGGTCCAATGCATGGCCTGGAAACAACTATACACATGCAGCAAGCGTTCAAGTGGATCAAACTAGCATCTGGAAACGAAAATTTAGGGTTCTTCAACCTTCATACACATTCATCAGCTCAAGAACTTTTGTTCACAGAAATTAACGAAACGCATATCATTGGAACCGTCCTTCAACACACAACAACATGCTAAACTTAATTTATCCTAATTCATCCTAGATCAAAAGATTCGAGCCAAAACATTTCCACACTTGAAACTTAAAATCAACATAACTTGTGCATCTCTTGATGAAAATCAATGATTCAAATTGCAGATTAACCTACATTCAAAGATCTACCACATACATCCATTAATTTCATGAATTAAGAGCATCGAAAACTGACCTTCAAGATGCAACAGTAGTGGAATCGTGCGAATTAGGCCTTGGCAAGGTGAAACAGATGTTCCTCAACTCTCATATGCATGGATGAAGCAAGGTTTGGATGTTAATTGCGCACGATCTGGCTGAAAACTCAAACTGCCATGGATGATGCTTGTGCTTCAACAGTTCCAAAAGCTTGCTCGAAATCAATGGATCTTGCTTCTAACCACTCCAATTATGCTCATGGATCAATGATTGATCAAAAACCAAGCAATGTTTGTGAAGAAATTGGATGAAAAGTAAGAGAGAAAAAATGTGAGGTTTTGGAAAACTAGATCTAGATCTGAATTCTGTTATGCTCATGAAGAAAACAGTTATGATTAGTCTTATATATGTGATGTTAATGATGCACACTAATCATAATTAAGCAAATGCCAAAGATTAAGTGAAAACAAGTGTTATGCCAAATTTGCAATCCACCCTCATGTGCATGAAAATCAATGTAACAGTGCAAGGTTCTGTCTTAATTCACTTGGAAATGTGGTTTGGAGGCAAATGCATGTGATTGGAAGTGAATACCATGCTTAACTTCCAAATTGGATTTTTCCCTCCAAATTTCAAATGAAAATTCAAATATTTTTGCAATGGAAATTCATGGATTATGATGCTTGAAATGGATAGCACATGACAAGAGAAGAATGTTGCAAAAAATCCCACTTCATTTGGCCTTTTGGTTCAAAAGTTATGCACTTTTGAAGTTCAAATTTTCTTTACCAAGATTGATCCATAACTTGCCAACCACACATGAGAAATTCATGTTCTTGGACTTTTTGGAAAGGTGAGAGCAAGATCTACAACTTTCATGTTGGAAAAAATTTCATTTGAAGCATTTTTGGACATGTAATCTTAAGGAGAAAACCTTTCCATTTTTGGCAATTTTGAATTACAAGTCACTTTCTATTTTTGGAAAGTTTTCATCTGACTTTATTTTCTTCAACGTTGATGTTTGAAATGTCAAATGAAACTTGTTTGGACATGAATGAAGTGTTTCTAACCCTCTCCCACCTCCAAATCCATCAGTTGACTTCTGGTTGACTTTTGTTGACTGATAGATGAATTTCAGTTTGACTGTTGAGCTTGAGCCTCAATCTTCTGATGACATGGCTCCAAAATGAAACCCTAGCTTCCATAAGATCATTATAACCATGGAATGATCCCCTTCTCATAAAAAACCCCATCTCCTTGACAAGCCCTGATTGGCACAATGCAGATGATTAGGGTTGACCAGAGGTCAAAACCCTAATCTCAAGGAACATGATCAAGCACAATGAATCTCCTGGTGATGATAAGATCATGATGATGGTGATGTACCATTTCAACCAAGATAATGATCAATCTCCTTGAGGAATCAAGAAACCCTAATTTGAAGCACCAACCCCCAGATGATTAGTGATCAATTCATGAGACCCTCTAGCTTGAATCTTAACCTCTTTATCTTCTGATCAAGACCTAGGAGGATGGCCTGTTCAATGTTGCCACATGATATGCAAAGATGCAATGACTAATGACCTAAAAATGAGATGCAATATGCTAAGCTAGTCCCAAAAGAGGAGGGCAAATTTTGAGGTGTTACACTATACATCTACAAATTTATGTTTATATACTATACCATTATTTGTTTTTTAATATTATAAACTTTATCACATTTAAAAACCTTGTTAATGAATGTAATGATTACCGAGTAATTTATAATAAAAGATATTGAAATAATTTTGGTGTTCTCAAAGAACGATATTAAAATATGTTTAGGAAAATTAAAATCAAAATGAACTTCTTTTTAAAATTAATATAACGAATATGCGTAAAATACCAAAAGAAACATTATATTGATATTATTTTCGGTAACTTCTCATATAATAACATTATTAAGAGACTTTTTTTTGTGTGAAAAAAACATGTGACTTTTAATATGTTAAAATAGTACAAAAATGAACAAATAAGTTAATGAATATCACTTGTAGTATTTTAATTTATAACGAATGAGATTGCAATAACAGCCAATACTTTAGAGTAAACTTTAATTAAATCGTTTTTTAGGATGTTTTAAGGAAAAATGATATCGTTTTTTGAAAAAGTGTATTTCGAAAAATCTCAATATATGTCATTCAACAATCAAACCATACTAGTGTCATAACTTTGGTAAAAATTTCACCTGAAGAAAAAATATAAATTAGAAAACTTATGGGACACAAACCTAACCTAGAAGCAAAAACTGGAGAAAAAAAAGAAAAAAGTAACAGAAAAACAGGTTTTTGATATTCTATATTGTCGATGAAATGTATCGTTCCATTTTAATTAAATGAACGTTAGGAAAAAGTTCAAAATGTCCATACCACACAATATTCTAGAAAAATATCAATGTGTTTACTACTTGTGACTACGTTTAATGCCTTCTAAACTCAAATACTCATTTAAATAGAAAACATAATCCTTGGCCTCTTATAATCAAACTGGAATGCCATAAATTCTAATCGAGTACCGAAGACTTGTGTTGCCTACCATATATGAGTTGAAATATGGTGTCTAAAAAACAAATGAAATATTAGAAATGAAAACTTTCAGGCCCCCGATAAGAACATTATACGAATATTCAATATAAAACACATGAACACAAAAATCATCACCGGTTGAGCGAGTGATCATATTCCCAGAATCTTCATAATACTGTTCCGTATGCAAGGGATCAAGACCATGAGGAATATCTCATTTCTGCATCTTAAATCATCCATTAAAGAAATAATGAAACTTCAAAACCTTGCAACATATTCCCATTTCCAAAATTTAATCACAATAACGTCACCCTTGAAGCAAAGTGTAGGCAAATAGTTCAACAATATATCACATGTGTTCTTTGAGACTTGCATAAACGATTTGCTTGGATTTCCTGACACATCGATATCCAATTTCCAATATATTGTCAATACAATATATAACTATAGTTTTTGTTCGGATGACTAAGAGAGGAGTTGGTTAAGGTCGTGTATGCATTAAAGCGATATGGTGCTAAGAACTTCTAAACAATTGACAATTAAAATCAATACACCCATAACCTGATAAAAAAGATACATTGGTAAAAAAATTGATTAAAATGTATGGTTTTAAATCAAGACAAACTTTCACAATTTACTATTTCTTTGTAGTACAATAGCTATTTGAAATATAAAATTTGAATTTAAACAAGTGTTTTTCACCATTCAAAGCTAGTTGGTTTAGGACAACTATTTAAATTAACCTCTCAAATACTTTTGCGTGAATAATTAATTTTATCGTGGAAGTGAAACAGCCATAATAGACGTGTAGTCTAATAGGTTGTGATTTGTTTGTTTGTCGAGTTCTTTAAATTATAAAAACTAATAAAAAAGAACATAATGATTCACATCATTGAGGAAACTGAGTTCCTTGTTTAAAAAATTATTTGTCATATTTTACAAACATTAAATATTAATTTAAAGATTTAAATTTCAATCATGGATAAACTATGAAGTTTTCTATATAGTTACAACATATTTTTATTTATATAAATCTATTTTTATAATAATAAATGTGTGTTTAAATATTAAGGTATAGATTAATCTAGATAGGTTTAACTATTTAATGAAATTTAAGGGAGTAGAACCCAAGATAACATTAATTGTTGATAATTAATAAAAATCTATTATGAATTATTAAGTTCATAATCAAATTACTTTCTATTTTTACAAAAATGCGCCGTTTAAACTGCAGGTCATTAATAATAGCTTTATTAAATTTATTTTTTATAGGAAACATTTTAAATTGAAAATACATGAGTTAAGAAGAAAAAAATATTCAAAAGAATAAAACATGAATTTTTCTCCAAAGCTGGGAGTCGAACCCAGAATTCATAATGTTGAATTTGCCTGGAGTGCTACTTTGGAATTATGCTATACATCTACAAATTTATGTTTATATACTATACCATTATTTGTTTTTTAATATTATAAACTTTATCACATTTAAAAACCTTGTTAATGAATGTAATGATTACCGAGTAATTTATAATAAAAGATATTGAAATAATTTTTGGTGTTCTCAAAGAACGATATTAAAATAAGTTTAGGAAAATTAAAATCAAAATGAACTTCTTTTTAAAATTAATATAACGAATATGCGTAAAATACCAAAAGAAACATTATATTGATATTATTTTCGCTAACTTCTCATATAATAACATTATTAAGAGACTTTTTTTTGTGTGAAAAAAACATGTGACTTTTAATATGTTAAAATAGTACAAAAATGAACAAATAAGTTAATGAATATCACTTGTAGTATTTTAATTTATAACAAATGAGATTGCAATAACAACCAATACTTTAGAGTAAACTTGAATTAAATCGTTTTTTAGGATGTTTTAAGGAAAAATGATATCGTTTTTTGAAAAAGTGTATTTCGAAAAATCTCAATATATGTCATTCAACAATCAAACCATACTAGTGTCATAACTTTGGTAAAAATTTCACCTGAGGAAAAAATATAAATTAGAAAACTTATGGGACACAAACCTAACCTAGAAGCAAAAACTAGAGAAGGAAAAGAAAAAAGTAACAGAAAAACAGGTTTTTGATATTCTATATTGTCGATGAAATGTATCGTTCCATTTTAATTAAATGAACGTTAGGAAAAAGTTCAAAATGTCCATACCACACAATATTCTAGAAAAATATCAATGTGTTTACTACTTGTGACTACGTTTAATGCCTTCTAAACTCAAATACTCATTTAAATAGAAAACATAATCCTTGGCCTCTTATAATCAAACTGGAATGCCATAAATTCTAATCGAGTACCGAAGACTTGTGTTGCCTACCATATATGAGTTGAAATATGGTGTCTAAAAAACAAATGAAATATTAGAAATGAAAACTTTCAGGCCCCCGATAAGAACATTATACGAATATTCAATATAAAACACATGAACACAAAAATCATCACCGGTTGAGCGAGTGATCATATTCCCAGAATCTTCATAATACTGTTCCGTATGCAAGGGATCAAGACCATGAGGAATATCTCATTTCTGCATCTTAAATCATCCATTAAAGAAATAATGAAACTTCAAAACCTTGCAACATATTCCCATTTCCAAAATTTAATCACAATAACGTCACCCTTGAAGCAAAGTGTAGGCAAATAGTTCAACAATATATCACATGTGTTCTTTGAGACTTGCATAAACGATTTGCTTGGATTTCCTGACACATCGATATCCAATTTCCAATATATTGTCAATACAATATATAACTATAGTTTTTGTTCGGATGACTAAGAGGGGAGTTGGTTAAGGTCGTGTATGCATTAAAGCGATATGGTGCTAAGAACTCCTAAACAATTGACAATTAAAATCAATACACCCATAACCTGATAAAAAAGATACATTGGTAAAAAAAATTGATTAAAATGTATGGTTTTAAATCAAGACAAACTTTCACAATTTACTATTTCTTTGTAGTACAATAGCTATTTGAAATATAAAATTTGAATTTAAACAAGTGTTTTTCACCATTCATAGCTAGTTGGTTTAGGACAACTATTTCAATTAACCTCTCAAATACTTTTGCATGAATAATTAATTTTATCGTGGAAGTGAAACAGCCATAATAGACGTGTAGTCTAATAGGTTGTGATTTGTTTGTTTGTCGAGTTCTTTAAATTATAAAAACTAACAAAAAAGAACATAATGATTCACATCATTGAGTAAACTGAGTTCCTTGTTTAAAAAATTATTTGTCATATTTTACAAACATTAAATATTAATTTAAAGATTTAAATTTCAATCATGGATAAACAATGAAGTTTTCTATATAGTTACAACATATTTTTATTTATATAAATCTATTTTTATAATAATAAATGTGTGTTTAAATATTAAGGTATAGAATAATCTAGATAGGTTTAACTATTTAATGAAATTTAAGGGAGTAGAACCCAAGATAACATTAATTGTTGATAATTAATAAAAATCTATTATGAATTATTAAGTTCATAATCAAATTACTTTCTATTTTTAAAAAAATGCGCCGTTTAAACTGCAGGTCATTAATAATAGCTTTATTAAATTTATTTTTTATAGGAAACATTTTAAATTGAAAATACATGAGTTAAGAAGAAAAAAATATTCAAAAGAATAAAACATGAGTTTTTCTCCAAAGCTGGGAGTTGAACCCAGAAATCATAATGTTGAATTTGCCTGGAGTGCTACTTTGGAATTATGCTATACATCTACAAGTTTATGTTTATATACTACATCATTATTTATTTTTTAATATTATAAACGTTATCACATTTAAAAACCTTGTTAATGAATGTAATGATTACCGAGTAATTTATAATAAAAGATATTGACATAATTTTTGGTGTTCTCAAAGAACGATATTAAAATAAGTTTAGGAAAATTAAAATCAAAATGCACTTCTTTTTAAAATTAATATAACGAATATGCGTAAAATACCAAAAGAAACATTATATTGATATTATTTTCGCTAACTTCTCATATAATAACATTATTAAGAGACTTTTTTTTTGTGTGAAAAAACATGTGACTTTTAATATGTTAAAATAGTACAAAAATGAACAAATAAGTTAATGAATATCACTTGTAGTATTTTAATTTATAACAAATGAGATTGCAATAACAGCCAATACTTTAGAGTAAACTTTCATTAAATCGTTTTTTAGGATGTTTTAAGGAAAAATGATATCGTTTTTTGAAAAAGTGTATTTCGAAAAATGTCAATATATGTCATTCAACAATCAAACCATACTAGTGTCATAACTTTGGTAAAAATTTCACCTGAAGAAAAAATATAAATTAGAAAACTTATGGGAAAGAAACCTAACCTAGAAGCAAAAACTGGAGAAGGAAAAGAAAAAAGTAAAAGAAAAACAGGTTTTTGATATTCTATATTGTCGATGAAATGTATCGTTCCATTTTAATTAAATGAACGTTAGGAAAAAGTTCAAAATGTCCATACCACACAATATTCTAGAAAAATATCAATGTGTTTACTACTTGTGACTACGTTTAATGCCTTCTAAACTCAAATACTCATTTAAATAGAAAACATAATCCTTGGCCTCTTATAATCAAACTGGAATGCCATAAATTCTAATCGAGTACCGAAGACTTGTGTTGCCTACCATATATGAGTTGAAATATGGTGTCTAACAAACAAATGAAATATTAGAAATGAAAACTTTCAGGCCCCCGATAAGAACATTATACGAATATTCAATATAAAACACATGAACACAAAAATCATCACCGGTTGAGCGAGTGATCATATTCCCAGAATCTTCATAATACTGTTCCGTATGCAAGGGATCAAGACCATGAGGAATATCTCATTTCTGCATCTTAAATCATCCATTAAAGAAATAATGAAACTTCAAAACCTTGCAACATATTCCCATTTCCAAAATTTAATCACAATAACGTCACCCTTGAAGCAAAGTGTAGGCAAATAGTTCAACAATATATCACATGTGTTCTTTGAGACTTGCATAAACGATTTGCTTGGATTTCCTGACACATCGATATCCAATTTCCAATATATTGTCAATACAATATATAACTATAGTTTTTGTTCGGATGACTAAGAGAGGAGTTGGTTAAGGTCGTGTATGAATTAAAGCGATATGGTGCTAAGAACTCCTAAACAATTGACAATTAAAATCAATACACCCATAACCTGATAAAAAAGATACATTGGTAAAAAAAATTGATTAAAATGTATGGTTTTAAATCAAGACAAACTTTCACAATTTACTATTTCTTTGTAGTACAATAGCTATTTGAAATATAAAATTTGAATTTAAACAAGTGTTTTTCACCAATCAAAGCTAGTTGGTTTAGGACAACTATTTCAATTAGCCTCTCAAATACTTTTGCGTGAATAATTAATTTTATCGTGGAAGTGAAACAGCCATAATAGACGTGTAGTCTAATAGGTTGTGATTTGTTTGTTTGTCGAGTTCTTTAAATTATAAAAACTAACAAAAAAGAACATAATGATTCACATCATTGAGGAAACTGAGTTCCTTGTTTAAAAAATTATTTGTCATATTTTACAAACATTAAATATTAATTTAAAGATTTAAATTTCAATCATGGATAAACTATGAAGTTTTCTATATAGTTACAACATATTTTTATTTATATAAATCTATTTTTATAATAATAAATGTGTGTTTAAATATTAAGGTATAGATTAATCTAGATAGGTTTAACTATTTAATGAAATTTAAGGGAGTAGAACCCAACATAACATTAATTGTTGATAATTAATAAAAATCTATTATGAATTATTAAGTTCATAATCAAATTACTTTCTATTTTTACAAAAATGCGCCGTTTAAACTGCAGGTCATTAATAATAGCTTTATTAAATTTATTTTTTATAGGAAACATTTTAAATTGAAAATACATGAGTTAAGAAAAAAAAATATTCAAAAGAATAAAACATGAATTTTTCTCCAAAGCTGGGAGTCGAACCCAGAATTCATAATGTTGAATTTGCCTGGAGTGATACTTTGGAATTATGCTATACATCTACAAATTTATGTTTATATACTATACCATTATTTGTTTTTTAATATTATAAACTTTATCACATTTAAAAACCTTGTTAATGAATGTAATGATTACCGAGTAATTTATAATAAAAGATATTGAAATAATTTTTGGTGTTCTCAAAGAACGATATTAAAATAAGTTTAGGAAAATTAAAATCAAAATGAACTTCTTTTTAAAATTAATATAACGAATATGCGTAAAATACCAAAAGAAACATTATATTGATATTATTTTCGCTAACTTCTCATATAATAACATTATTAAGAGACTTTTTTTTGTGTGAAAAAAACATGTGACTTTTAATATGTTAAAATAGTACAAAAATGAACAAATAAGTTAATGAATATCACTTGTAATATTTTAATTTATAACAAATGAGATTGCAATAACAGCCAATACTTTAGAGTAAACTTTAATTAAATCGTTTTTTAGGATGTTTTAAGGAAAAATGATATCGTTTTTTGAAAAAGTGTATTTCGAAAAATCTCAATATATGTCATTCAACAATCAAACCATACTAGTGTCATAACTTTGGTAAAAATTTCACCTGAGGAAAAAATATAAATTAGAAAACTTATGGGACACAAACCTAACCTAGAAGCAAAAACTGGAGAAGGAAAAGAAAAAAGTAACAGAAAAACAGGTTTTTGATATTCTATATTGTCGATGAAATGTATCGTTCCATTTTAATTAAATGAACGTTAGGAAAAAGTTCAAAATGTCCATACCACACAATATTCTAGAAAAATATCAATGTGTTTACTACTTGTGACTACGTTTAATGCCTTCTAAACTCAAATACTCATTTAAATAGAAAACATAATCCTTGGCCTCTTATAATCAAACTGGAATGCCATAAATTCTAATCGAGTACCGAAGACTTGTGTTGCCTACCATATATGAGTTGAAATATGGTGTCTAAAAAACAAATGATATTAGAAATGAAAACTTTCAGGCCCCCGATAAGAACATTATACGAATATTCAATATAAAACACATGAACACAAAAATCATCACCGGTTGAGCGAGTGATCATATTCCCAGAATCTTCATAATACTGTTCCGTATGCAAGGGATCAAGACCATGAGGAATATCTCATTTCTGCATCTTAAATCATCCATTAAAGAAATAATGATACTTCAAAACCTTGCAACATATTCCCATTTCCAAAATTTAATCACAATAACGTCACCCTTGAAGCAAAGTGTAGGCAAATAGTTCAACAATATATCACATGTGTTCTTTGAGACTTGCATAAACGATTTGCTTGGATTTCCTGACACATCGATATCCAATTTCCAATATATTGTCAATACAATATATAACTATAGTTTTTGTTCGGATGACTAAGAGAGGAGTTGGTTAAGGTCGTGTATGCATTAAAGCGATATGGTGCTAAGAACTCCTAAACAATTGACAATTAAAATCAATACACCCATAACCTTATAAAAAAGATACATTGGTAAAAAAAATTGATTAAAATGTATGGTTTTAAATCAAGACAAACTTTCACAATTTACTATTTCTTTGTAGTACAATAGCTATTTGAAATATAAAATTTGAATTTAAACAAGTGTTTTTCACCATTCAAAGCTAGTTTGTTTAGGACAACTATTTCAATTAACCTCTCAAATGCTTTTGCATGAATAATTAATTTTATCGTGGAAGTGAAACAGCCATAATAGACGTGTAGTCTAATAGGTTGTGATTTGTTTGTTTGTCGAGTTCTTTAAATTTTAAAAACTAACAAAAAAGAACATAATGATTCACATCATTGAGGAAACTGAGTTCCTTGTTTAAAAAATTATTTGTCATATTTTACAAACATTAAATATTAACTTAAAGATTTAAATTTCAATCATGGATAAACTATGAAGTTTTCTATATAGTTACAACATATTTTTATTTATATAAATCTATTTTTATAATAATAAATGTGTGTTTAAATATTAAGGTATAGAATAATCTAGATAGGTTTAACTATTTAATGAAATTTAAGGGAGTAGAACCCAACATAACATTAATTGTTGATAATTAATAAAAATCTATTATGAATTATTAAGTTCATAATCAAATTACTTTCTATTTTTACAAAAATGCGCCGTTTAAACTGCAGGTCATTAATAATAGCTTTATTAAATTTATTTTTTATAGGAAACATTTTAAATTGAAAATACATGAGTTAAGAAGAAAAAAATATTCAAAAGAATAAAACATGAATTTTTCTCCAAAGCTGGGAGTCGAACCCAGAATTCATAATGTTGAATTTGCCTAGAGTGATACTTTGGAATTATGCTATACATCTACAAATTTATGTTTATATACTATACCATTATTTGTTTTTTAACATTATAAACTTTATCACATTTAAAAACCTTGTTAATGAATGTAATGATTACCGAGTAATTTATAATAAAAGATATTGAAATAATTTTTGGTGTTCTCAAAGAACGATATTAAAATAAGTTTAGGAAAATTAAAATCAAAATGAACTTCTTTTTAAAATTAATATAACGAATATGCGTAAAATACCAAAAGAAACATTATATTGATATTATTTTCGCTAACTTCTCATATAATAACATTATTAAGAGACTTTTTTTTTGTGTGAAAAAAACATGTGACTTTTAATATGTTAAAATAGTACAAAAATGAACAAATAAGTTAATGAATATCACTTGTAGTATTTTAATTTATAACAAATGAGATTGCAATAACAGCCAATACTTTAGAGTAAACTTTAATTAAATCGTTTTTTAGGATGTTTTAAGGAAAAATGATATCGTTTTTTGAAAAAGTGTATTTCGAAAAATCTCAATATATGTCATTCAACAATCAAACCATACTAGTGTCATAACTTTGGTAAAAATTTCACCTGAGGAAAAAATATAAATTAGAAAACTTATGGGACACAAACCTAACCTAGAAGCAAAAACTGGAGAAGGAAAAGAAAAAAGTAACAGAAAAACAGGTTTTTGATATTCTATATTGTCGATGAAATGTATCGTTCCATTTTAATTAAATGAACGTTAGGAAAAAGTTCAAAATGTCCATACCACACAATATTCTAGAAAAATATCAATGTGTTTACTACTTGTGACTACGTTTAATGCCTTCTAAACTCAAATACTCATTTAAATAGAAAACGTAATCCTTGGCCTCTTATAATCAAACGTGAATGCCATAAATTCTAATCGAGTACCGAAGACTTGTGTTGCCTACCATATATGAGTTGAAATATGGTGTCTAACAAACAAATGAAATATTAGAAATGAAAACTTTCAGGCCCCCGATAAGAACATTATACGAATATTCAATATAAAACACATGAACACAAAAATCATCACCGGTTGAGCGAGTGATCATATTCCCAGAATCTTCATAATACTGTTCCGTATGCAAGGGATCAAGACCATGAGGAATATCTCATTTCTGCATCTTAAATCATCCATTAAAGAAATAATGATACTTCAAAACCTTGCAACATATTCCCATTTCCAAAATTTTATCACAATAACGTCACCCTTGAAGCAAAGTGTAGGCAAATAGTTCAACAATATATCACATGTGTTCTTTGAGACTTGCATAAACGATTTGCTTGGATTTCCTGACACATCGATATCCAATTTCCAATATATTGTCAATACAATATATAACTATAGTTTTTGTTCGGATGACTAAGAGAGGAGTTGGTTAAGGTCGTGTATGCATTAAAGCGATATGGTGCTAAGAACTCCTAAACAATTGACAATTAAAATCAATACACCCATAACCTGATAAAAAAGATACATTGGTAAAAAAAATTGATTAAAATGTATGGTTTCAAATCAAGACAAACTTTCACAATTTACTATTTCTTTGTAGTACAATAGCTATTTGAAATATAAAATTTGAATTTAAACAAGTGTTTTTCACCATTCAAAGCTAGTTGGTTTAGGACAACTATTTCAATTAACCTCTCAAATGCTTTTGCATGAATAATTAATTTTATCGTGGAAGTGAAACAGCCATAATAGACGTGTAGTCTAATAGGTTGTGATTTGTTTGTTTGTCGAGTTCTTTAAATTTTAAAAACTAACAAAAAAGAACATAATGATTCACATCATTGAGGAAACTGAGTTCCTTGTTTAAAAAATTATTTGTCATATTTTACAAACATTAAATATTAACTTAAAGATTTAAATTTCAATCATGGATAAACTATGAAGTTTTCTATATAGTTACAACATATTTTTATTTATATAAATCTATTTTTATAATAATAAATGTGTGTTTAAATATTAAGGTATAGAATAATATAGATATGTTTAACTATTTAATGAAATTTAAGGGAGTAGAACCCAACATAACATTAATTGTTGATAATTAATAGAAATCTATTATGAATTATTAAGTTCATAATCAAATTACTTTCTATTTTTACAAAAATGCGCCGTTTAAACTGCAGGTCATTAATAATAGCTTTATTAAATTTATTTTTTATAGGAAACATTTTAAATTGAAAATACATGAGTTAAGAAAAAAAAATATTCAAAAGAATAAAACATGAATTTTTCTCCAAAGCTGGGAGTCGAACCCAGAATTCATAATGTTGAATTTGCCTGGAGTGCTACTTTGGAATTATGCTATACATCTACAAATTTATGTTTATATACTATACCATTATTTGTTTTTTAATATTATAAACTTTATCACATTTAAAAACCTTGTTAATGAATGTAATGATTACCGAGTAATTTATAATAAAAGATATTGAAATAATTTTTGGTGTTCTCAAAGAACGATATTAAAATAAGTTTAGGAAAATTAAAATCAAAATGAACTTCTTTTTAAAATTAATATAACGAATATGCGTAAAATACCAAAAGAAACATTATATTGATATTATTTTCGCTAACTTCTCATATAATAACATTATTAAGAGACTTTTTTTTTGTGTGAAAAAAACATGTGACTTTTAATATGTTAAAATAGTACAAAAATGAACAAATAAGTTAATGAATATCACTTGTAGTATTTTAATTTATAACAAATGAGATTGCAATAACAGCCAATACTTTAGAGTAAACTTTAATTAAATCGTTTTTTAGGATGTTTTAAGGAAAAATGATATCGTTTTTTGAAAAAGTGTATTTCGAAAAATCTCAATATATGTCATTCAACAATCAAACCATACTAGTGTCATAACTTTGGTAAAAATTTCACCTGAAGAAAAAATATAAATTAGA
The DNA here is from genome assembly GCF_024323335.1 of Lathyrus oleraceus. NCBI lineage: Eukaryota > Viridiplantae > Streptophyta > Magnoliopsida > Fabales > Fabaceae > Lathyrus > Lathyrus oleraceus. Next base: position 111,391 of record NW_026112495.1, read on the forward strand.
AAACTTATGGGACACAAACCTAACCTAGAAGCAAAAACTGGAGAAGGAAAAGAAAAAAGTAACAGAAAAACAGGTTTTTGATATTCTATATTGTCGATGAAATGTATCGTTCCATTTTAATAAATGAACGTTAGGAAAAAGTTCAAAATGTCCATACCACACAATATTCTAGAAAAATATCAATGTGTTTACTACTTGTGACTACGTTTAATGCCTTCTAAACTCAAATACTCATTTAAATAGAAAACATAATCCTTGGCCTCTTATAATCAAACGTGAATGCCATAAATTCTAATCGAGTACCGAAGACTTGTGTTGCCTACCATATATGAGTTGAAATATGGTGTCTAAAAAACAAATGAAATATTAGAAATGAAAACTTTCAGGCCCCCGATAAGAACATTATACGAATATTCAATATAAAACACATGAACACAAAAATCATCACCGGTTGAGCGAGTGATCATATTCCCAGAATCTTCATAATACTGTTCCGTATGCAAGGGATCAAGACCATGAGGAATATCTCATTTCTGCATCTTAAATCATCCATTAAAGAAATAATGAAACTTCAAAACCTTGCAACATATTCCCATTTCCAAAATTTAATCACAATAACGTCACCCTTGAAGCAAAGTGTAGGCAAATAGTTCAACAATATATCACATGTGTTCTTTGAGACTTGCATAAACGATTTGCTTGGATTTCCTGACACATCGATATCCAATTTCCAATATATTGTCAATACAATATATAACTATAGTTTTTGTTCGGATGACTAAGAGAGGAGTTGGTTAAGGTCGTGTATGCATTAAAGCGATATGGTGCTAAGAACTCCTAAACAATTGACAATTAAAATCAATACACCCATACCTGATAAAAAAGATACATTGGTAAAAAAAATTGATTAAAATGTATGGTTTTAAATCAAGACAAACTTTCACAATTTACTATTTCTTTGTAGTACAATAGCTATTTGAAATATAAAATTTGAATTTAAACAAGTGTTTTCACCATTCAAAGCTAGTTTTTAGGACAACTATTTCAATTAACCTCTCAAATACTTTTGCATGAATAATTAATTTTATCGTGGAAGTGAAACAGCCATAATAGACGTGTAGTCTAATAGGTTGTGATTTGTTTGTTTGTCGAGTTCTTTAAATTATAAAAACTAACAAAAAAGAACATAATGATTCACATCATTGAGGAAACTGAGTTCCTTGTTTAAAAAATTATTTGTCATATTTTACAAACATTAAATATTATTTAAAGATTTAAATTTCAATCATGGATAAACTATGAAGTTTTCTATATAGTTACAACATATTTTTATTTATATAAATCTATTTTTATAATAATAAATGTGTGTTTAAATATTAAGGTATAGAATAATATAGATATGTTTAACTATTTAATGAAATTTAAGGGAGTAGAACCCAACATAACATTAATTGTTGATAATTAATAGAAATCTATTATGAATTATTAAGTTCATAATCAAATTACTTTCTATTTTTACAAAAATGCGCCGTTTAAACTGCAGGTCATTAATAATAGTTTTATTAAATTTATTTTTTATAGGAAACATTTTAAATTGAAAATACATGAGTTAAGAAAAAAAAATATTCAAAAGAATAAAACATGAATTTTTCTCCAAAGCTGGGAGTCGAACCCAGAATTCATAATGTTGAATTTGCCTGGAGTGCTACTTTGGAATTATGCTATACATCTACAAATTTATGTTTATATACTATACCATTATTTGTTTTTTAATATTATAAACTTTATCACATTTAAAAACCTTGTTAATGAATGTAATGATTACCGAGTAATTTATAATAAAAGATATTGAAATAATTTTGGTGTTCTCAAAGAACGATATTAAAATAAGTTTAGGAAAATTAAAATCAAAATGAACTTCTTTTAAAATTAATATAACGAATATGCGTAAAATACCAAAAGAAACATTATATTGATATTATTTTCGCTAACTTCTCATATAATAACATTATTAAGAGACTTTTTTTTTGTGTGAAAAAAACATGTGACTTTTAATATGTTAAAATAGTACAAAAATGAACAAATAAGTTAATGAATATCACTTGTAGTATTTTAATTTATAACGAATGAGATTGCAATAACAGCCAATACTTTAGAGTAAACTTTAATTAAATCGTTTTTTAGGATGTTTTAAGGAAAAATGATATCGTTTTTTGAAAAAGTGTATTTCGAAAAATCTCAATATATGTCATTCAACAATCAAACCATACTAGTGTCATAACTTTGGTAAAAATTTCACCTGAGGAAAAAATATAAATTAGAAAACTTATGGGACACAAACCTAACCTAGAAGCAAAAACTGGAGAAGGAAAAGAAAAAAGTAACAGAAAAACAGGTTTTTGATATTCTATATTGTCGATGAAATGTATCGTTCCATTTTAATTAAATGAACGTTAGGAAAAAGTTCAAAATGTCCATACCACACAATATTCTAGAAAAATATCAATGTGTTTACTACTTGTGACTACGTTTAATGCCTTCTAAACTCAAATACTCATTTAAATAGAAAACATAATCCTTGGCCTCTTATAATCAAACGTGAATGCCATAAATTCTAATCGAGTACCGAAGACTTGTGTTGCCTACCATATATGAGTTGAAATATGGTGTCTAAAAAACAAATGAAATATTAAAATGAAAACTTTCAGGCCCCGATAAGAACATTATACGAATATTCAATATAAAACACATGAACACAAAAATCATCACCGGTTGAGCGAGTGATCATATTCCCAGAATCTTCATAATACTGTTCCGTATGCAAGGGATCAAGACCATGAGGAATATCTCATTTCTGCATCTTAAATCATCCATTAAAGAAATAATGATACTTCAAAACCTTGCAACATATTCCCATTTCCAAAATTTTATCACAATAACGTCACCCTTGAAGCAAAGTGTAGGCAAATAGTTCAACAATATATCACATGTGTTCTTTGAGACTTGCATAAACGATTTGCTTGGATTTCCTGACACATCGATATCCAATTTCCAATATATTGTCAATACAATATATAACTATAGTTTTTGTTCGGATGACTAAGAGAGGAGTTGGTTAAGGTCGTGTATGCATTAAAGCGATATGGTGCTAAGAACTCCTAAACAATTGACAATTAAAATCAATACACCCATAACCTGATAAAAAAGATACATTGGTAAAAAAAATTGATTAAAATGTATGGTTTTAAATCAAGACAAACTTTCACAATTTACTATTTCTTTGTAGTACAATAGCTATTTGAAATATAAAATTTGAATTTAAACAAGTGTTTTTCACCATTCAAAGCTAGTTGTTTAGGACAACTATTTCAATTAACCTCTCAAATACTTTTGCATGAATAATTAATTTATCGTGGAAGTGAAACAGCCATAATAGACGTGTAGTCTAATAGGTTGTGATTGTTTGTTTGTCGAGTTCTTTAAATTATAAAACTAACAAAAAAGAACATAATGATTCACATCATTGAGGAAACTGAGTTCCTTGTTTAAAAATTATTTGTCATATTTTACAAACATTAAATATTAATTTAAAGATTTAAATTTCAATCATGGATAAACTATGAAGTTTTCTATATAGTTACAACATATTTTTATTTATATAAATCTATTTTTATAATAATAAATGTGTGTTTAAATATTAAGGTATAGAATAATCTAGATAGGTTAACTATTTAATGAAATTTAAGGGAGTAGAACCCAACATAACATTAATTGTTGATAATTAATATAAAATCTATTATGAATTATTAAGTTCATAATCAAATTACTTTCTATTTTACAAAAATGCGCCGTTTAAACTGCAGGTCATTAATAATAGCTTTATTAAATTTATTTTTTATAGGAAACATTTTAAATTGAAAATACATGAGTTAAGAAAAAAAAATATTCAAAAGAATAAAACATGAATTTTTCTCCAAAGCTGGGAGTCGAACCCAGAATTCATAATGTTGAATTTGCCTGGAGTGCTACTTTGGAATTATGCTATACATCTAAATTTATGTTTATATACTATACCATTATTTGTTTTTTAATATTATAAACTTTATCACATTTAAAAACCTTGTTAATGAATGTAATGATTACCGAGTAATTTATAATAAAAGATATTGAAATAATTTTTGGTGTTCTCAAAGAACGATATTAAAATAAGTTTAGGAAAATTAAAATCAAAATGAACTTCTTTTTAAAATAATATAACGAATATGCGTAAAATACCAAAAGAAACATTATATTGATATTATTTTCGCTAACTTCTCATATAATAACATTATTAAGAGACTTTTTTTTTTGTGAAAAAAACATGTGACTTTTAATATGTTAAAATAGTACAAAAATGAACAATAAGTTAATGAATATCACTTGTAGTATTTTAATTATAACAAATGAGATTGCAATAACAGCCAATACTTTAGAGTAAACTTAATTAAATCGTTTTTTAGGATGTTTTAAGGAAAAATGATATCGTTTTTTGAAAAAGTGTATTTCGAAAAATCTCAATATATGTCATTCAACAATCAAACCATACTAGTGTCATAACTTTGGTAAAAATTTCACCTGAGGAAAAAATATAAATTAGAAAACTTATGGGACACAAACCTAACCTAGAAGCAAAAACTGGAGAAGGAAAAGAAAAAAGTAACAGAAAAACAGGTTTTTGATATTCTATATTGTCGATGAAATGTATCGTTCCATTTTAATTAATGACGTTAGGAAAAAGTTCAAAATGTCCATACCACACAATTCTAGAAAAATATCAATGTGTTTACTACTTGTGACTACGTTAATGCCTTCTAAAACTCAAATACTCATTTAAATAGAAAACATAATCCTTGGCCTCTTATAATCAAACGGAATGCCATAAATTCTAATCGAGTACGAAGACTGGTGTGCCTACCATATATGAGTTGAAATATGGTGTCTAACAAACAAATGAATATTAGAAATGAAAACTTCAGGCCCCCGATAAGAACATTATACGAATATTCAATATAAAAAACACTGAACACAAAAAATCATCACCGGTTGAGCGAGTGATCATATTCCCGAATCTTCATAATACTGTTCCGTATGCAAAGGGATCAAGACCATGAGGAATATCTCATTT